>NW_010531830.1:40655-46779 GCF_000687285.1 Phaethon lepturus | reverse complement strand
TCCAGCACCTGATTTTCTTGTTGTTGTTGTTTTTTTTTTTTTTTTATTAATACAGCTGAAACCCAATGTAGAAAGTAATGACACTACTGGCAGCATAAGATCTGGATAGGGGTAGTTAATCTGTTCTTTCATTTTTAATATGTAAAACTGTAACTATTCCTGTTACTGACAAACAAAGAAATAGCCAAATCTCATTTAGCCACTGTGATGTGTGACAGCTCCTACTAGGCATAGGAGGAACTGGAGTCGCTGGTGTCGAGACAGGAACACTCTGCAGGGAGCAGTTTTTAGTTTTTCTGGTTAAAGCAGCAGCCTGGCACTCTAGCTTCAGTTTTCTGTCCCTACTCATTCCCTGTCCATTTGGCCTATTACAAGTTAAATGTTTTTTGTGCATAGGGCCTGTTTCTTAGTGCAGTGTTTCCTGGCACAGAGGGTTTCGATCTTTGCACAGGGGTTGGAGAGGTGAGAACGTGGGGTTCAAAGCACTGGTATACGCTAGGGTAATTTAATGATAGTCAGAATGTTCTTTAATGTTAACCTAATGTAATAACTCTTTTCACATGAGCATCCATAAATCTTTTACAAATATTTGGTAACTTAATTTCACACCGTACCACGGTGGAAGTTCATGAGCATCATTTCAACCATCATCAAAGTACAGCCTGTCCTAGGAAGGCATTTATTAAGCATGTAGAACAATTCTGTGCTGCTGAAAAGCAGAAAGGAAAGACACCACCTTGCTCAACTGTGTTGCAGAGTGAAGTCAAGCAAATTGTTGTAAATATCCCACAGAAATCACAGATTTGTGTTGAATGAGGATATCGGTAGCTTTGATGAACACTTCACAGTATGCATTTGAATCAAGCCTTTCTTTCTACACCTTTCTTTTCTCATTTTGGGGCTGTTCTTACTCTAACGGTTGAATCTTATGTTAGTTGTCACTTGAACACTAATTCGTGTAGATGTATTTGTTGCCTATTGGCACAGCTACAGAAATGCTATGCCGCTCTTTGGGCAGAGCTACATATTTTTTCCTTATGATTCTTCCTTGTCCCTTACTCCACTGAAACTATCGAGTAGGTGCTATTCCTTGAGCACGCTGTGCAGAATCAAGCCTTAGGTGAAGTCTGTGCCAGTGTGATAGAGCAAGGCTGTGCAGTGGGAAGGTTAGGAGTGTTCAAAGCACAACAGAAGAATTATAAGATCCTAGGCTGACTTCCAGCTTTAACATAAAGATATCAATTTATCCTCATTTTCCCTAGGCTAGCTCAAAACTTGTAGCTTTAATAAACACAGGAGCAGTGCTGTTGTGTCTTTAGGCACTTAGCATTAGATTCGGGTAGCTCTGTTCAAGCAAGAGTGCCTCAAACACTCTACCAGCCAAGACATAAATTGCAAAACAGCACTTTGTTTATGGTGACCGGTATCCACTGCATCCTTCAGTGTATTAAGTCTCTGGTTAGACTGAAAACAATGTTGTGTTGTTATATTTTGTCAAGTGTGTTGGATAATAACACACGATTTCAGTGACAAAAGAAGTATTGGGCACAGACTCAGAAGATGGGCAGATGTGCGAGGAGTCTGTGTGGGAGAGGCAGCTGCAGAAAACAGCCAAAAAAACAGAGTAGAGAAAGTTATTTCAGTGGCCAAAGTTCTCTATTTTGATCATTTTGGCAGCTGTTCCTCTTCACTGGAAGCTGGCTGCTTCTATTTCACTAAGTTTTAATAAACGTTAATTGGACAAACCTGATTTAACTTTGAAGTTAGCCCCTCTTCAAGCAGGTGGTTGGACTAGATAATCCCCAGAGGTCCCTTCCAATCTAATTTTTTTATGATTGCATGAAACACATGATGTTTTTTCTGACTGAGTTCTCAACTGTGTGTGAACATGCTCATGGATATGTATTTCTTTTTTCCTGAGACTTAAAGTGGTTTTCTGGAAATGTTTGCACAAGTAAATCCAATCCCAATAACCACTTACAGGGAATGAGGAACAAAAGGGGAAAGGGCAGGGGCAATGAAAAGTTAATTTAAACATGCAGACTAATATTTACAGAACAGCTGTTGCAGTATTTACCCAGCTTTACTAATTACGGGCCAGAACCTGTCCCCATCGCTGACATTGAGTCACTCTGCGCATCCGTGCTAGTCCAGCGGACTGTGCAGGCGGATGCTGCCGGGGTCAGGAGGCACAGCACCAGCTGCCCCCGGGGTCCCGCTCCAGAGCCTCATGGAGGGGGGAGCTAATGGGCTGCTGTGGTCTTCACTGGGCTGTGAATGACATTTCGCTGAGCTGTTGTCACCAACCAGCAGAATGAAACTCCTGCTCACCTCTCTCTGCAGGATGCAATGCTTTACGTGTTTGTGATAACGTCCTTAAACAGTGACTCGGAGAGGAAAGTACAAAATTCTGAAAACTTCAGCACTCGGGCCATTTTGAAAATCTGTCCCTAATTATCAAATATGAGCAGTTGGACACGGTGATCTGATCTTGTCTGGGAGTCTGAGGGGGCTTGGGAGAGTTGGGTTGGCTGCTCCCCCACATCCTCACCAGCTGCATGCAAGGAGGAGTCGGAAGTCTGCCCCTTAGGTGGGAATTTCCATCCTCGAAGGCCCATCCTTGTGATTGAATGTGTTGCACACCTAGGAGCCTGGACAGTGATCGTTTGACCTGTTAGGCTCTGAATGGATATATGTGTGGATTTCTGTGCCTAGAGCACTGCACAGGACTTTTACACCCATGAATAAATAATAAATAGCAGAGGCATATGGGAGAACTCACAGCACATCTCCTGCTTGATGTTCAAGAAAAAAATTAAAATCTCAGAAAATAAAGACGGCAAGGGACCCCTGCAGGGAAAGCCTCTTTGTCTAATGACCTTTCTAGGTCTATGATAGCAAACACAATAGCCAAACCTCATAAATCATAGCTCAGCAAAACATCCGGAGGGCACGCTTTGACACTTGTTTGCATATTCAAATGTCACCCCACTCATGAAAGAAAGACAAAATGTTTTTTTCTCTCAAAAATGTCAGCACAGGCTGGATTAGAAAAGATAATTCAGAAGTACTTCCAGAGAATAATTACCACTGTCACCTACCTGCAATGTAGTTAATGAATGGGAAGAAGGATTTTTATTAGAAAAAAAATTATGATTATTAGAGTAATTAATCAGCTGTGTGATGACAGCTTCCCTGAAAAAATAATCTCCAAAGGCCAAGTAGCTACAGCAGGGCATTTTGTTGATAAAGCACCAGAAGTGCAAAACATTCCTCTACCATTAGATGTGAAAGGGCTTATATGGGTGGAATTACATTATGTCCTAAGTACCTATGGATCTGCTGCACTTCGTGAGCTAAAAGATTCATTATCTCATTGGTTAAATGCAATAAAATTTCATAACCCAAAATAAATAACACTTTTCTTTTCTCCATCCTCTTTGTCTTATCTAAGCCTCAGCCCAGGAAAGCAATTAAGGATCTATTTATGTCTGCAGATCTGTGCCCATTGCTCAGCTTCCCCCATTAGCACAAAGGGATTTCTCCATACCGGAAAGCCAAGGCGTAAAGGGATGAACTCATGGCCCCTCTGATCCGGCGAGGAAAGGTAGACAGAAACCAGCCATGGGCACAGCCGGGGTAGGAGCTTTCTGAGGACATAGAGATTTCCAAACCTTAGGAAGGCTGGAGACCGCTCTTGGCTTCTCGCTTTGACACATGGAGACAGTAAGCAGAAAAGAAAAAAAAATAGAAAATGGAGAAGAATTTGGCAAAACTGCTGCAGTTCAGCACTGGCAAATTTTAGCTGCTGGCTGTTTGCACTTGGGCTTCAGCTACAGATGTGGAGCTCAAATGCAGCAGCTCCCTCAAGGTCCCGTTGCGAGGACATGCACAGCAGTGACAGTCCCCAGAGCCTTCCCCTCTCTTCTGTCCCCCCTTGCAGAGGTCTTGTCCCAGTGCCAGGAGCCAGAGGACACTTTTTTCCTTCTCAGAGCTGGATAGAAATAGAAAGGGCCCTCCAAGGCAGGAGCTGACTGGAGACCCCCGGGCAGGACACTCCGTGCTTAGAGACTTTGCTTTTTACGTCAGTGTCTGAAGTAAATGCCTGGAGCGAAGCTGCCGTGAGGAGTTTAGTTGAGTACTTGCATCACGAGTGATACTCTCCCTCCTTGTCTACGGGTACAATTTCTGCATGGCATGATTTTAATCTCTGGGCATCTCATTCACCCCCAGGTCGCACCATGCCCGAAGGACCAGCTTTTTCCCCCAAGACCCTGCTGCTGATTTTCCTAGTCCTTGCTGTGTCACATCCCCTGTCCCTCCCTCAGCTCGGCTCTGCTCCCTCCCCGGTGCTGAGCTCCAGCCTGCTCCCCACTGCGGGCACCCGCCGACGCTCCCGGTGCCTGCAGGCAGCAAAGCTTGGGAGCCCCTAACGGGACATGCACTTGGGTGGCTGAAGGTGTTGCAAGGGGCACAGTATGCAGTCACCAGGTAAAATTCAGTGCAGGGCTCGCTTAAATTCCCCTTCGCCCCGTGGCAACATCACTTTGTTTCAAGGTCATCGGCTTTCCCTGCGTGTTGGGGTGGCAAGGGCTTCTCACGGACGTGAGCGATGCGAGGCGCAGTGCTGACCCTGCCTGCGCCGGTGAATGGCGCGTGCTGCCAGCGCTGTGTCTGCTTCGGGTTGACCTCTGCTATTCCCCAGGCTCTCTTTTCTCTCCTAGTATGTTTTAAGCGGTACCTTCTGCACACGATTGACAGCAAAGCGAGGAAAAGCACCTGCGGCTCCGAGGAGGGTAATGCTGTTCTGGGGCTCTGTTTAGATCACGGGTATTTCTTCCAACTAAAACAAGTGTATGTTCACAGCAGACTAACTACTGCAGAGGATGATGTATGAACAAATGCCAAAGGCAACAGCTCAGAGATACATTATTTACATATTTATTAGAAATTCAGTACTGCTTGTGAGAGCAAACCACTTCTGACTTCAATTCCAATAAGTAAACAACACAATGGGCAAATAAAAGAAAAGGGAAACATGCACTATCACAGTTTACACAAGCTAATACAGTAAACCAAAATATTCTGAACGTGAAACTATTTTGCAAGATATGAAAAAAAAAATCCTACCTTTATTCTCCTTCTTGGTTAAGCATTCAAAAAGTAATAATTGCAAAATAATTTAATTATATGTGATATCAGTTGCCTCCCAGACTAACAGAACGATAATTAATCCTTGTTTATCTAAACTACATTGTAGTTCAGTTTAAACTGCCCTGCAGCAATGAGCATCACTTCTGCTTTATCTGAGCTTTCACTGGCCTTTCTTTCACCATTTTTTTTTTTTTCCTCTGGGTAGTTTAAGGGTGAAAAAATAATAATAGCTGCTAGCTGTTACCTGAGAAGGAGCTCTATGACTGCGGGAGGAGTGACAAACTCATGCATAAGCCTTGCACTAAAGCTAAGTAGATAGGATTTTATGCCCAGGTCTGTTGTGGACTCTGGAAACACCCCTCAAGAAACATTTCAGAAGCACCATAGAGATCTAGGGAAACAGGTAGAGTTTAAAAAAAATCCAAATAGCTGTTAGATGTCTGGCTCCATGAACCCATCCTCCAATTCATCCAAGGAGTACAGTCGTGGCCCGGCTCGGCTCTGCCTGCCGGGCGTGGATAAAAGCAGTACCTGCGGAGGCGAGCCTGCCTTGCGAGCCGCGGCCAGCGCTGCTGAACTGCCTGGACCTTCCCTTGGTCCCAGGGTCTGGCTCAGGGCCATGTGGGAGATGGGAGAGGGATCTCCCACTAGTAGGAAGATGAAGAGCTGGGCTGGTATCAGTCTTGGGGTTTTGGTGATGCTTAGGCTGCAGGGTGTCTCTGCCTCTCTGAAAACAGAATCAAGTTGCTTATCTCTGGTAATGTGTGAAGTGAGTGAAGCTGCCTCTGAAGGCCTTTACTGCACAGCCCCTATCAGCAGTTTTGACCTGTAGGTAGTGATTTCTAATGTAGACATACATTTATCAGGGGTAAAAAAAGGAGTTCTTTTTCAGCACGATGGGAAATTTCATGGAAAATAGATGTACTTTCTAAAATTTTGGAATTTTAAAAGCTCAAAAATAATTTTTTTC
>NW_010531830.1:31861-40642 GCF_000687285.1 Phaethon lepturus | reverse complement strand
CCTCCATAAAATGAAAGCTGAGAAGGTGAAGTTATTCTGATTTCATTGGTTCTTGTAGGTGAGAAAAAGCAAACCCATTGCCTGACCCCATAACCTGTTCAGGAAACAGTTCATATCTTGTATCTCTTGTTGAGAAAGAACATTTGATGCTAACAGCAATTCAGGACACAGTAAAAAGATGTATAGGCTTTCAGCATCTTTTCCAAATGCATGCTTGAAATATTTCCAGGTAGACAGGGGTTATAAAATGATCAGGAAGAGGAACAAAGGGTTTGTAAAGGTTGTAATAAATGTAAAAATGTTTGGAAGTGTTAGCAGTGCTAAACCCCATTATTTAAATTCATCAGATGTCACTTTGAAGGAAGCTTTCAGAAACAGTCTTTATATGTATTCTTTTCTAAGGGAAACTTGTAAGTAATTGTCAAATAAAGAGCACCCCGGGCTGTAGCCCCTACTAAATGTCAACGCTTCCAGAGTAATAACGCCCTGCGGTGTTTCAAAATAGAAAGCGTAATGCGATAATAACATGGGACTCCCACCAGTATGGAAACCCACAGCACTGCTCCTGAAACGCGGCCGTGCAGCCTGCGCGCTCGACAGCCGAGGACATCAGAGCTTCCAGAGAAAAAGCTCCCAAGCTTTCCTTCTGGCAGCCAGATCCGGGCAGAGAAGTCATTGAAGCTAATTTAAAAGAGGCACTCGGTGTCAGTACAAGGCTCTACTGGGACTCCAGCTAACAACCTTTCGGGTATTGGGAAAAATGATTAACAGATGTGTCTTCCCATTTCCCAATATATCTCTTTTGAATTGCAAAGTGGCCTCCTGCTTATTTTGAAGTACAATATGTCTAACCTTCCAGGCACAGCTTATTGCTAATTTCCTATGCCACTACGAATCTATGATTTATTTAACAAATTTCCACCCAGCAAATAAAACAACATTTGTTCTACCTGGAGGGTAGTTTCCAAATATCACAGCACAGCCAGGCATGGCTGCAACAGTTGGCACAAGAATAGTGGTCAAAACGATGAACGGAGTGTCTCACTTCAGACAGGAAAAAGTAAAATCATATGAGTGACCCCACAAAATAAAGTACTACATCTTCAGCTATGATTCTCCTGGGCAGACACAATCATCATGAAGCCATCACATTTTCAGCTGTATTTGTATCATTTACGTACATTGACTTTGAGTATGATACCAGATGTTTTCTGTACCAAAATGCTCACAAAGAGCGAGCTCTAATGACTCAGTGCTGAGTAAAGGCTGAACAGGTTTGAATACAACAAAATGATCTTGAACTTTCATCTAAGCTTCAAATTAGAAAAAGCTGTTTTATAACTATATTTTTCTCACCTAAGTTTGAAAAGTGCTGTTTCTCTGGAAGGGTTATTTATTTACTGCCTCTCTCCAATACAGAATACGAATGCCCAAATCCTTAGTAGTTAGGGACTTTCAGGTTTTCCTCTTAAAATCCTGAACGCAAAGTTGTCCGTAGTTGCAGGCCGGTGTGTGCTCTGGGTGCGGTTCTCACACCAGCCTGGAACCGGGGCAGGACTCTAAGAGATGATGCTCTAACAGTTTTTGCAATGGCAGGAGGTGTACGTAGAGGCGGGAGCGGTGCAATTCCTTTGCATCATTATTATTACTGCTACTATGAACAGCTTAGTAAAAAATTCTGTGTTATGATTCGGTAATTAAAAATGTGAATTTATTGATTTGAGTTATATGATTGACTAACAAGTATAAATTAGGAGCTAATTTAGACCCAGTGTAGAGCTTGGCTTACATGAGCCAGTGTCAGACAGCAGGCTGCCGTCCAGGTGGTGGCTATCTCCAATACTTTATAGCTTTTTCAAAGCGCGTTTAGAGCGCGGCGTGTGCGTAGCTGCACACGGGGCGCAGGGCAGCCTGCGCAGCTGCAGACCCTCCCGTCTTTTCCCTTTGATAAGCAATAGGAATCTCTGGGGATGAAAGCGATGCGGAAGGCCAGAACATGACTTTCTTTTCCAGTTCAACTGCTGCATTTTGAGATGTCACAGTGGGTAGTAAAATATATTCCCTATATTTAGAGTTGAAGAATGAAGCTTCCCCAAAATAAACACAACTGAAAGGAATTTTCTTTGGTTTTTATTTACTTTGGGTTATTAAAGTGACAAGTCTGTGCCATCCATGCAGCGTGGAGGATTACAAGGCTCCAAGGACGGAGCTGAGACCCCAGTGGGTGCTTAACTTCCACAACACAACAAATACATTTCTCTCCCTCTGCATCTCTCGTGTTTGCTTTCAGCGGGCAGACGTGCTGGGCAGGCTGAAAGCGTGGTGTCGTGGTGTCTGAATGACATCCGAGGAACTGAAAGATTCCTCCCTGCCCAGGGATTAAAAAACAGCTGGGCAAGAAAATAGTCAGTCATTGCTGTTTACAGGATTGGGGTTTTTTTTTTCTTTGTGTCATATTTTAAATTTATAAAATATTTAGCTTAGGCAAATGCAGTCAAATCATAATAGACTTCTCACACTTGCAGGGAAAAGCGGTTGATTGTTTACTCTCTCCTGTGTAAATAACTGACACAAAAAGTAAGAAAACAAATATCCTCCTCTGCTCTTCCCTACATTCTCTTCACAGTCAACATAAAAGGTTTTTTAATAGGATGGATTGGAGGAAGCTTGTGATGGGAGAATACAATGAAACCGTAGTTGAAATCCATCCCTTCAGGGGAGCTGCATCAGCATCTTAATGCGCTGGGACGTCGCCGTGGCCGGACGCCCGCTGCTGACTGTGTGAACACGCTCTCTGCGTCTTCCTTGTGCGGCTGACGTTACCACGCAGAGCTTCCTCTCTTTGCCCTTGCTTCATCATAAACTTTGTCCCTGATATGTGAAGGATGTAACAGATGATGCAAGTCAATTCATTCATGTCTGTGGTATCAGGCATTCGCTGGTGTTTGATTGTGCGCACAGAAGGATTATGCACAGTATTTGTAAGAGAATGACAACGTGATCAGTCAACCTCAAGAGAATTAAATGCACGTTTCGTGGGCTAAACCTTGTGTCAGTCTTACATAAACCTTTCCTTCCTGAACTGGGTCTTGGTACCCAGGAGAGGTGCAGGGCGGAAGGGAGGTGCTGGAGTGACAGCCGGAGGACGTGGCCTTTGTTAGTGGCACTGCTGGCTCCACGGAAATGTCCTGCAAGGGGATGGTTCATCACCTGCTGTGCTGTGGGATGTGGACCCGTCTTTCTAAAATGAGGAGTGAAACAGCCCATCCAGAGCTAAACAGCTGCTAAAAAGCTTCTTGATGTTGACGTCTTTCTCTTGCTACTGCTCTCTCACTGCCTTAAGCTCAAAGCGAGCGTCAGTGATCTCTGCTCCCGGAGCTCGGCAGCCCCATGTGATTCCCTGAGAAGTAACTGGATCTTAAACCAAGTGATCCTGAACCAGCAGCTCGGTGGCTGTTTTCGGAAATCTTGTCTGGTTTGTAACAGACACTTACACAATGACACACATCACGGCGCAAGCAAAGCTTTCTGTTTATAAAACAGCCAATAACATTTGTGAAGAATTATTTTTTTCCCAAGGACACCTTTCATTTCAGTCTCCAAGGGAGCTGGGAATAAATTGTTCCTTACCATCAGCAGCTGACCTCTCTGCTTGTTTAAAATGTGGGCGTCTTCTGAACAAAAAACCACCATTTGCTAAATGAAGCAAAACACCATAATAGGTTTAATGATGTAGATTTATCTCCTAACAGTTGTTTTGAGATCACAACAAATCATTAAAATCATTAACTCTCCAAGCTAAATTAGATTACAGATCTTGGAGAATGTCTGGCCACTGCATTTGCAAAACAGTGCCTCTTCCTGCCTGCGCGGATCATTAATTCTGCTCAGATTCCTCTGCAAACAATGAACCGATTCAACATATTCCAAGTCAGATTAAACAAAAAAAGCCAACATCTTTGTGTATGCACATGTTTTGTTTCTTCTTCCAGGCTATTTCCATTACCTCAAAATATTTTCCTGGTGTAGCCAGAACAGACTGTGTCTCTCTGTGGGGAACGTTGTCTCCAGTGCGGTGTCTTGTGTCACTCGGCTGCACGTATCTGAAAGGCAGGGAATTTGGTCCCAGAACTGCGCAGTGTAATTAAGATACGCTCCAAGCGACAACAAGCCTTGCATAGAAGCCCATTTATATTGCACGTATTGATGGCAGTGTTACTGCCATAAAGAGTGGCTTTGAGCCCAAGGTGAGTAAACAAATGTGGAGGTTTTGGGAAGCCGTGGCTAACACCGACGTGAGAGCTGGTGGCTCGGCACCATCTCTTCCTGCAGGAGCCAAACTGGAGTGACAGAAATCCCATGTTAGACGCTATCCTGTCGTTACAGGAGGATGAAGCTCCTCATAGTTTCCTCCTCCAGGACCTGTGCCCTTGCACTGCCGTTTCTAAAGGCTGTGCTCTGCCCTGCTGCCGTGACAGGGAAGGAACAGTGTTGTTTTGGAAGGTGTGTTGCATCTAGCCGACACAGAAGAAGAGTTACGGGTATTTTCTTCTCATGAGTCATCTTTCTGTTTATTTAAGTCTTCTCTCTCCTCCCACTTCTACAATGGATTCAGCTGTAAAAGGCAATGTTTGCATTTCAAAAGAAGGAATGGCTGGAAACTAGACGTATTTATGCCAGTGTTTTACTGCTCTTGTACGAGTACTGAGAAGGTTGCTCTGAACATTAGGGTCGCGCCAGGCTGCGTTCATAGAGAATATAATGAAAAGAAGTTTTGTCCCAAATAGTTTATAACCTACATCAGGGATTCTGTTTGTATCTGCAATTGTACAAGACTGCCTGTCTCCTTGCACAGCTGACCAGTGTGTCTCTCCAGCCAGGAATGCGTATTAAGTCTTTGTCCAAAAACTCCAGGGGAAATGATGGTGTTTCGGGACAGGGGAAGGAGCACAGAGTGGTCTGTCCCATTTCTCACAGGACCTTGCTTCATCCAGAGACCATCTTTTCTCATTTATCTGTGAGCTTCCTTCGGCATCCTAAAGATGGCGTGGGAAGCTGAGCATTCATTTCTGTCTTTCTGGAGCCATTTTTAGTATCTTTATCTTTTTTCTCTCATTTTAGAACTAATTGTTTATCCTCCATACATGTTGATGCTTATTTTCTCCTTTCCTTCCTCCTCTGCAGATCCCTTTCCCCTTGCTGCCTTCTGAGACAGTTTAATCTTTGATTCTCTATAACCCTTGGCAGATTTCACCATTATTGCCACCACGTTTCATTGCAAAGAGATTCACACTTATTAGAAAGGATATAATTTGGGAAATGTGAAGGAAAAAAAAAAAGAAGAAAATGAACCAAAGAGAAGCAGCGTGTATTTTTTTTAGTGGAGTAGAAGGGGAATTTATTTAAAGGGAAATGAACTTTCCTAAGTGCTGAGCAAGCTTGGGTATCCAGGAAAGTCTAGATCAGAAGCTGATCTGATGGAAGGGGAGGCAAATCATGGAGATGGGGAGCTGGAGGATTTGAAGAGACCTTTGCTGTGCCCAGGGGCCCAGGGTGGAGCAGGACAAAGGATTTAGGGTGATGGTGGGAGCAGTGATGCAGAGAGCCGTAGCTGCAGGGCGACCTGACTGGGGACCGCGCCAGCTTTCCCGGTTCAGGAGAGCAGCCTAGCAGCCAAGCCCATGTTCAGAGCAAAACTTGGGGGCTCCAAAAAGTCATAATAAAAAGCCTTTGAAATAGCTGAGAGGTTTGGAAAGGAATTAAATGGGAATATCATTTTCCTCCATCTATTTGCCCCATGAGGTACTTAATGGCTGCCATTCCCGTAAGACTTGAGCACTTCCCAAATCTCCTTTTGGCACCCGTTTTATGCCAACACTTTAACCCATCTGTCATGCCACCACAGCACTTGTTTCCCCGTTCTTTGCTGGTCACAGAGTAAGGTAGTAAGTGATCTGAATTTCAGAAGAGCCTAAAACTCTGGTGGCACTTGTGCCACTTTGATCTGTCTGATGGTCTCTGACCACCATCCCTCGGCCAGGGGCTTAGAGTTTGCTCAAATAAGCCATTGACTGCTTGCCTTTGTGGGGTGTCAAAGGACTTTCAGCCCAACCGAGTCTCCAATTAACTGCTGAAGGGACAAGGAGCTTTCCTTGTAGCATTATTGAGCTGGAGATGATACGGGGATGTTACCCTGGTGGATGAGATCGCTGGAGGGCAGAGGATGAGAAGCCTCCCAAAACCACCTGTCTGGGGGCAAGTTCAGTTGCTGGTCCAGGAGGGAGCAGACCTGACATTCCATCCGAGCAATCGCGTTACTTGTGACTCCATAAACTGAGTTGTGCAGCTCCACTGCAGGAGGGTTTCTGTGTCTCTTTGTTTCGCATTTGAGCCAAATGCCAAAATACCAGGAGAAAGTTGCCTCCAGCATTTTTTCAGAGTTAGAGGGGGAGCATTCTAACTCTTGACATCTTGGCAGGGGTTCTCAAAGCCCATATGTCAGATTCAGAGAAACAGTTCACATTAATTTTAAATGGAAATCTTAGACCTTTGCTAGGCAACTACATCTCTCATTGCAATTCTACCCACAATTTACTCCAAATAAGCTTGACAATAGCACACTAAAATCTGAGTGCTTCAGCAAAACAGAATCACACCCTTTTGAGTGAACATCCATCCTCATTCTATTTGTCTTGTGGCAATTAAAATAAGCATGAAATGTGCTTGGGCATGCTCTTGGTCTCATGCCCATTTTAAATATTAACTAGAACTCTTCACTGCTATTATTTAGTAATAATGTTTATTATTGATAGGGCTGTAGTACCTGGGGGCCAATCTTTCATTATTCAGTATAAGCATACATCAGAAACAGTTCTTCCCTCAAAGCATTACTGATCTAATTGAAGGCTAACATAGGTTAATAGATAGCTTAAAAATGTATATTTCATATATAAAATAGCCTAGCACTGTACTTCAATCCCTCCCATTTTCTATCCCTGTAAAAAAGCAGTAGTTCTCAGTCTCTTGCTGAATATGTCAGGCTCTTGCTTTTATTTCCCCTCTTGTCATGGTTTCCATTTTGCTTGATAGGAAACCATGTTAGAAAAACCGAAGGGGTAGGAGGGTTTGGAAGGCTGTGCTAACTGCGGTACATCTGGCTGCTGGCTGCTGTGCCAGCTCCCATTCCTCTCCTCCAGCATGTCGGAGGCAACTGCCAATTGATCACCTTAAGATGTAATAACTTTTTTAAAATCAGGTGCTCGCTGCTCTGCTGCTTGCTTTCCGCCCAGACTCTTCCTCCCCAAATCCATAAGGCTGTTATTGTGCACAGGCAGTAGCTGACTAATTACAAGGCAAATATGTGTGGTTTTTTGAAGTTGCCAAAGCACATGAAATTGTCCCCCATAAGACTGAGCAAAATCTAAAGCTACTGTCTTTCCTTCTGTTACAGGTGTTGGCTTCAGTCCTATGATGGTAGCGGGGCAGCTCAGTGCGTGTGTGCAAGTAAGTTAAAAACAGTTTACTAGCAGTTTGCAATAGGTACATTGCAGACACATTCTTCTCCTGATGAAATGTTTGCTTTCTGGATGCAGACCCTTTTCCACCATCTCTCTCTCTAAAACACATTGCGTGGAGCTGATGATGTTCCCGTGTCGCTGCATTTGCATGCCAGCAAAGCTCCCTTCCTGTAAATCCTTACCCTCCTGGACACGCGGCAAGAACCACTCCTCACAAGAAGAACCAGGAAATTGGCCCTTTCATGGGAAGAAATCATTCTTTTTAATTGTTGTGTTTGGCACCTGGGTACTGCAGTGCTGGTTGGATTATAAATGCTTAGAAGATAATTAAATTTCATGTAGAAAAGAATAGTTGGATGTAAAACCGTGATAGCAGGAGTAGTGTAAATGTGGAAATCAAAGATTCCATATGTTCCTTTCTTCCACTATTGCCTCCACAAAACATAATGGCAGATCAGCATGTCACAACACAAAATCCGGCGTGTCTGTACTGCCGTGTAGAGACCAGCAGTTTCCATTCACACAAACCAGTGAGAAATACATCTTTTTCTCCCTGCTTCCTCCTGCCTTTGTGTGAGTTTGCACATTTGCATCTTTCATCTGGTGCACGAAGAGCAAACTCCTTCCTCCTCACTCCAGGTTTCAGCCTGTTTGGGTGCATGGATTTGGGGAGCAGAGAAGTGGATTTTTTGTGCCACACCAGTGGCAGAAAATGGTTCATGTTTCAGTTGTGCTTTAAAAGCCATAGTTGCTCTCAAAGCATTACCTGAAGTGCCAATGGCCCTGCTGTCATATGCCCTCTGTCTTTGCTCCGGGTTGGCTTGTACTTAGTAAGATAAAAATAAATATGGAAACGGGGCCGAAGGGGACACATGAAGGAAAATATGCAGAAGCCCAGCAGAAAAGAGGACAGGAGAGAGCAGTGCCGAGAGGTCCTCAGAGGGACACGGGTAAAAGCAACCAACAAAAATACTTTCCTTTTTCAACCCAAGGCACTAATGCTTTTAAAAAGTGGAATGTAGTCATTATTCTAATAATTGTGCACTTGCTGTGGACTCAGATAGCCCTGCTAAATTTGGAGATATGGCATGGCTATTCAGAGCAATTTAACTTTTACAGGCTCTGTTTGAAATTCTGGGCTTTTTAAAGTGTGTGGTAAAATTCCCTTTTGCTTTACTGAGGCCAGATATCACTGTCTGCTTTTATCCTTTTTACAGAATTTTAGCATAAAGGTTTGAGACAATTGTGAAGTCATCCACTGAGT
>NW_010531830.1:14642-31830 GCF_000687285.1 Phaethon lepturus | reverse complement strand
TTCCCTACAGCACAGAGTCCTGTAATGGGCTTACAGTGGGAAACTTCTGTTTAAGCAATGGAGACATTTTGCCACCCCTTGAGATGCATTTTTGCAATTCCATATTTACTGCCAGTAATTTTAATCCATATTTACTGCCAGTAATTTTGATCCATATTCATCCTGGTTCGCTAGTGATTTATACTGGTCTTGCAGAAATGTGGCACACTTAACTGTTTTGAAATTACATGAAAAGAAAGAAGGTTGCTTAGCTTCTATTTCCATTTTCTTACATTCACCAGCAAAAGTTTCTACCCTTCTACCTTTAGTAAGGCGGATGAGCGCTGCAGTCTTTTAGGGGCTGCGATTCGTATTCTCTACAACGATGCAATCTGGTGTAGGGGAAGTTGTTCTTTTGCCCCCAGCGAGTACTTGGATGCGGCACTATGAGCACCAGAAACCCGTCAGTGCATCTGTCAGACAGACAAATGAAGTCTGCTCATGATGCACGCTGGTTATTGTAATAGATAGGAATGTCAGGTTATCTTTCTCAGCTACCTTGAATCATGAACTGGCATGAAACAAAGCTTACTGGAAAATGCAGATTTTCTGCCATTTGTGAAAATTAACTCCCCTAATTAACTTACACATATAAATGCACTTAGAATGAAGACATTAAGTTGATTATCTAGAAAATTGCTACCTTGGTAGACTCCCTAATGCCACCTCTAAATATGCCAAGAATTAAATTGCTTTTGTGGCATTGTTATGTCACCGCAGTTGAATGCTCACTGATGGAAGACACCACGTCCCTTTTTTGGCTAAACTTAACCTTTAATTTTGGAGAGTGGCAGCAACTAAGCCCAACTGAGCTTGCTCTAACCTTTCAGAGAAAGACTATCTCTTTGAAAATCTCTTCCCATGCCACACTTCAAAAAAAAAATTTTTCTTTTAAAGAAACCCAACAACTTTATACTGCCTAGTATTTTAGATGTTTTGGAGATTAGATTTAGAGTCCTGTCACACAGAGGAGTGTTTGAAGTTATAACTTGGAGCAGCTCAAATGAGGCATTTAAACTGTGGACAACCAAGAGGATGCAGAAGACATTTCAAGAGTGAAGGTTTAGCTGTCACTGCAACCTGAGGACCAGCTGCATCCCTCCAATGTGCATTCTTTGCTGGTGCCCTTGTATTAAAATGGAAACATTTTCAAAAAATAAGTGAAACATCTGAGCCAACAAGGCCCAAGCGAGAGCAGTTAGGAATACTGCCTTCCAGAACCAGTAAGGTACCATTTCTTGACCTTGATGGTGCTCACAGGCAGCAGCGTGGGGCTGAGGTTACAGAGGCCACGTTTTAGCATCATACAGAGCAAGGGCCAAGCTTCGGTTCTCAGCTGTTAACAAATTACAACCACACTTTGGCTTTGTTATGAAAATACTCATTTTTGAGCAGTGACAGTAGAGAAATTATAGTAATGACAGTTCCAAACTCATTCATAGACTCCTTGGTTTCAGATGGCTTTGACGGTTCATTCTGCATCTTGGGGAGAAGGCATATGTGTGTGTGCTGCAGACAGTGAAACAGAACCCAGTCCTGATGGCATGGCACTGCTCTTCCTAATTCAAGGATTGATGCTCTCCCTCAGTGCTTTGTCCACGCACGATTTCTGCACCGGCGTTCTTTTCTTTGAGGAAAGAAAATTTTATGCTCTACCCTTAGAATGAAAAAAGTTCAAATGTTTTTAAGTGGTGTGCCATGTGAGATCATGTCAGCTGTAACACATTGTGATGCTGAGGACCCCGAGACTGTGAAATTTCAGAAATACGTAACTTATGATAGCCAGCTTTCTGATTTTGCTTCACAGTGAAGAAGCTACATGACACTGCCTGAAACAATGGCCTTGAAAACCAAACGCCCCCCACCTCCTGAGATATTCATGATTTTCAGTTTGGAATAAAATTATTTCAGAGTGTGGAGTGTGCTCGTATGCTGTCAGCTTCCGATGGTACAAGAAAATATATAGATTTTATGCAAATAGAACCTTGTGAGCAGAAAAGCTTTATACCCTGCATCATGGACCGAAGGAAAACCTGAAAAACTTTGCAAAGGATACTGTGGCTAAAAGGCCAGAGCTGAACAGAGCTCAATAAAACAGAAGCCAAATTTAGGCTTTAATTTACACAAGCTTGATCTGTGATTATTGGAAAAGCGGGGGAGAGAGAGAGGGCTATAGGACAGGTCCAGTTCTGATCCTTTTAAAATGAAGACTTGATTAACAGCATGATTTCTTTTGACTTTAATGAATACAGGGATTGCAAACTGTTTACAAAAGGGCTTTAACTTCATTTAGCTTCACTAGAGAATGTCTGTCTGTCCCCATAAAAATAAAAGAATTCCAGACACATCTGATTTCCAAGCCAGAGCTGTCATCATATAATATGTCATCATGTGGTTCCAGTACAGAATAGATGAGGTCTCTTAATTTATTGCATACTCAAGCCTGTATTAATTGCTCTCTCTTAAGAATTACAGTATTTCAACCCATCCATTAGCAAACTTCAAGATGTTTTATTATTATTATTATTTGGCAATTAGGTGCTGCAATTATCTTGCTAAGCACTGTTTAAATGGGTTCACTGTACTCCTAGATTTTCTGCTTTTTTGCATGTTCAGGAAGTCAAAATGAAGGATCCTTCACAAAACCTCTTCTTGTTTCTCATGTGTTGGCAGCTGTCCTGTGGTCAGAGGAGGGAAATTTCCTGTAGGTTGCTTCGGTCCCTGGTACTCATCATCAAGTTCTGACTGCACATCGCTACCAATTACAAACTCTTGGCACTTGCTGTTTTCTTTATTTTTTTCCATTAAATAGGAACTCAAACAGTTCCTATGTGGTTTAGCATTACTGTTGGTGCAAGATGCCTTTGTCTTAAACTCATCAAGAGAAGATCCGCTCTCAAGAGTTCATAATCTGTATAGACAAGACTGACAAAGAAAGCATTATCTTCTTGCTCCCCTCTTCTTCCCAGGAAACAGAAAAATTAAGTGGCGTGGCCAATTCCACTGGCAAGTTACACGGTGTGTGTGAAAGCCCTGCAGTGAATGCTGGGCAAGCAGCTACGGAGAGATCTGCTTGGCCCGTGCCCTTCTTTGGGTTCGTTTTCAGATGACCCTAAATGCAGCCAACAGAAACAAGTTCCTCTCCCAGCAGCAAACATCAGCGATCCACAACCCCAGGCTCTGGAATCTGTTGCTGATTCTTCATCTTTCTCAGCAGCTCATTCTTCCTTCTCATCACTTCTTTCCCCTTCTCATGCCAACAGCCAGAAGCATCTCTTCTTACATATCCATGCCATCCGAAGCAGGAGACACAGAGTGCTGGCCTGTAAACGAGCCAGACCTTAAGGTTTTAACCCTGCCTTTTATAATGCCAATAGACCGAAAATGGATTTTCATTGCTTGAGAAGCTCAGTTATAACAATACTTCAATGCTTTAATTTTAAGCCCTTGACTTTTTTTTTTCCTTGTCCTTCTGTTGAGTCTGAGACATAATAAGTTGTTATTTGTCTGATATCAGAAGACTGGTTAAATACTATCAGTTGCCTTAGGGCTGTGGAGTATTTCATCACAGGCAGATAAGACCAATGTCACAGTTCTCCAAATGTCAGAAAATTAATTATGGACTCTTGCCAGCCCCTTTACTCTCCTCCCCATTCTGCTTAATGTCATGTTTAGAGACTTAATTTAGAAAACTATCTCATTAACTCCAACAGACCAGTAAGAAAAATATTTCTCACTAGACACACAGGGCTCTACCCAGTTCATTGTTTGCTGTGTGTGAAATGGGCTGATACACAGAGAGAAAAATCTCATACTGCTTCCAGACCTAAACTTGTGCTTAGTGTCTTTCTGCAGTTTCAGTGAGATCAGACTGTATGTCCTAGACCCACAATCCTTTTAATGTATTTTATGAAATATTCAGTTCGTAATTTGCTAACCTCTTAAGATCAGCCAAAATTCATCAATAAGGCTGGCTCTGAAGGGTGTATCTGAGAAAGCCGTCCCTGATCTTCACCCTAGCCTTCAAAAATGAAGGGGCTCTTGCTGCTTTCCAAAACCCGAGAAAAATGAAGACTGTGACCACCATTAATTAACGTGTTGTTTTCCAAGAGATTTTGCTGCAGTTTGTTGGTCTCTACACAGACTGAGCAGGAATTCCTTGCAAGAGGGGATGGGAACTCTTTTCATCCCTCTATCTCCTCAGCACGGTAAAGATACGCCCTCACCTAAACACATGAATCTCCAACTATTTTTCTGTTTTTCTGTGTTCCCCATTGGGTGTATTTCCAACTCAGTCTTGTCAATACAGTTCCAAGTGCTGCAGCACATCTGCCCACTCTCCATATTTTCAATCCTCCCTGATATTCATTCTTTATCACTAAATATTCTGCTATCAAGACTACACACACTTGATCTCACTCCAGGATTTAAGAGTGCTGGTACACAGAGTTCCTTTGTATGAGATGAGACACTTAACCTTTCCAAAGAGAAGAGCTGTTTTTAATCATTACTTCTGATTTGCACATACAGAGCATGAAGCCTAAAATCTATAAACATTTCAGGCTTTTTGTGGAGTGTCTTTTCCTCTCGAGCACTGCATTTACAGGCCATTTGTTTCCATTCAAAGTTTGAAACTGTGATTTTGCTGCAACCCTTCGACAGCTGAACTGCACCAGCAGAAGTGCTCAATCCATCATCAGATCTGTGCAACATGCTTCAAAATAAATAAATAATGGCAAAACCGTTCAGTTTGGATAGGATGCATGGAGAAGGGGTAAGAGCAATTTGTTTAATGGATTTTATTGATTTAAAGATTAAAATACTCAGAGGGTTAGATACAGCGAGACCCTGTTTTCCTGCTGGAAAATCACAATCACTTACAGTGTCTTTGTGTAAATTCAGAAATTAAATGGAGCTAAATCTATGGCACTGTCAGACGAAAATTGGTAGGTCCTTGAGGGACAGAAGGAGCATAGAGGGATTGTATCTTGCTGAGTAGTTCATGGGCTCTGTTGCGTCTTACTGTCTTCCTGTTCCGTGTCATGTGTGCTTTGGGTGGATTTTTAAAAAACGCACCATCTGATTTCCCTGTGCAGGATTACTGTTTTGTATCTTCTCTAAAGACTGATTTTCATCCGTGCTCAGGCCTTTCTGCACAGCCTCTGGCTCGGTCTCTCGTGGTTGCAAAGGGGAGATGACAGCACGGGCAGGCTCAGCGGTGGGAGCTGCGAGCGAGCGCCGGGGCTGCTGACCCCAGCCTGGCCTTGGTCACGGCACTTAGCAGCATGTGAGGGACTAGCTCAGGTTACAGCAGCATTTAAGTGGCTTTAATTTGCTGCAGGCTGGTGTATCCTGAGAATACACTTTGCATTTAAGCTGTCTGTGCAGTGTGAGTGCTTGCACATGCCAAGCAGGAGCTGCTGGACTTAACAAGTCAGTGCCTAAATAAAAGATAAAAACTCCCTTTCATATGCACACATAACAGGTCCCTGAAACAGTTACGGTTTCAAACGTCCTTCTAAGGCTTCTGCAAGTTGAGAACCCCTGTCCCAAAGCTGCTGTACCCAGACCATAGAAAATACTTTGCAATCCAGTTTTCCAAGAACTGTGTCTCCTTTCAGTGTTTGTTTCTGAGAGTACGTGTGCCAGGATCTGCCCAAGATGAAGATGAAGATCAAATCTTCTGAATAACCCAGATCCCCCTTCAGATGCAAAAATAAGTTTTAGTTTTTTTAAAAGCAGGGGCATCCAACTGTAAACAATCTGAGTTAGGCTGGAAATCTGAGCCTAACTATAGACATTGGGTGTTTTGATGCTGTTGTCTGAGCAATTCCTCCTTGTTTCAGAGGAGATGGTGGCAGGACTGAAAATTGCACTCTACACATGGGCATCCAAATTTAGCTGTCACATCTAATATTTGTGAATCAGATCCTTCTGTGCTTCTTTTTTTCTTTTGGAAAATGGGGATAATTATGCTAGCACTGTGACATTTATAGCTGAAAAGCGGCACACACGTGTAAAAAAGGGCTATTATGTATCTTATTTACACAGGAGAGAGATTCCCAAAAGAGAACGAAAAAACACATGAATACATTGCCTGGATTTCTAACAAGCTGATTTCACTTACTGCATTCTAACTGAATATTAGTAACAAGATGTGATTCAGCAATAAATATGCTCTGCCTGGAAAAGTTAAGGATTCAAGATACCAAAGCAATTGATTTATTTGCTTTTTTCGGAGCTCTTTGCACCAGTCCTGCCACCTTACTTCATGCAAGATCACACAGCCCCTTCCTCTGCCTTGCAGACAATGTGATCCTGGAAGACACAGTGTAGATAATAAATTAGAGGAAGAGCTGCATATATCTTCTTAATGATGTTGTGGTCGTCAAAAGCTCCCACCACCTGTTCCCACCTGCTTTGTTCTACCCTTTTTGTATCCAGCACATCCACCTTCCCAACCTCAGACTCAGTCCAGCTACAACGGATGATAAATCAGAGTGATATTTTTTAAAAAGGAGAGGTCTCTTAGTAGTTCAGTGGACAGGTGGATCCCACCTCTGTTACTCAGTAATGTCCGAAATATTTTAAAGTAAATGGGCACAGGAGGAACACATCAGTGGCACAGATATATAATAACTTTGTATAGCAGCGCAGTTAAAGGAATTGCAGAAGCCAGGGAAATTCTGATGATGGGTCACAGCTTCCAACCACAAGTGGAGGTTTGTTGTAGAGACGGCCAGGAAATGCAGAGAATAGCAGACCGGAGAAAGTCAGTGAGCTTGTGCTGGGTGTGCCGGATGACAGGACAGCATCACCAGTCTCATTTGGGAAATCCCTAGTGTCTTCATCAGGGAGGCTCTCCAGCAATTGCTTAATTTGAATTCCGGAACAGTGATAATTGGCTGATAGCTCTTGAAAACCAGTCTCACTTTATGCACAGACACCACGCACAGACAGAGTAGAACCCTTCTCAGTACCTTTTCCGTGCACACCACTAAGCAGTTACAGGAGAAGTATTATCAGAAATTGATTCTTCATTGTCCCCGCTTAAGCTTGGCTTCTCTGCTGGCACTCCAAAGCAGGTGGCCATTAGTGTGCATAGGGATAGCAGTGTTTTTCTGTGCACAACTGTCCAAGAAAATCATATTGCTTGAAGAGTCCTAAAGAGCCCTCAGGTGTCAGACCAGTTGCTTTCTACTTATTCTTGCCCTTTTTTTGCTGGGATGGTCATGCATTTTTGTCATATTGCAACTTTTTGCAAGATGAGAGTATTTGGCAGTGTGGATGACAAATTTATATTTAAATCAAGGGAAACTTTATCACTTTCTCCTACGTTAAGCAATAAAGAAAATAAAAAACAAGAATTATTTTTTTAAAAAAGCTATCATGAGATACACTGCAGTTGTTTTGCAGAGCTTGGAGCCAGCAGGGTTCAGGTAAGTTAGGCTGAATATCCCGGAGTATTTTGTTTGAGGGAGCTGGAACAGATGATGCACACGTTAAGAACAGTTTTATTGATTTGGACTTGTAGCCAGCAAGCATGTAGACAGCACTTTATCTACATAGTTTGCATTCAAATAAGTTTCTGTAGGAGTAAGGTCTTAAAAATGTAAACCTGCATCTCCAAAGGGGCTTGCGTGTTTTTTTAAATGGAGACACTTTAAGCTGGTAATCAGGAAAGGTGAATTTTAGATCTGTCTTTGCCATTGACTTAGAGAAGTTGCTTCCTTTCTGTCTGTGTACTAAGCTGTGAAATTCAACTCTTTGGACTCTCAAAGTCTGAACTATGTAGTTAAGAACTCTCATCTGCGAGGCGAGAATTTGTCCCAGACATTTTAGGGGAAGGAAGAGGAAGAATGTATTCATGATTCCAGTTTGGTTCGTATCTCACCCAGGCATTGCTCAAACTGCAACCACAGCTTATTTGTGGTTATAAATACATTTGTGGTATATATAAATATATGGGAACACAATGGATGGGAACACAGCTCAAACTACCATAATACTCTGTAGTTACTCACTCTCCACAGTGCTGCTCCTGAAGCAAGTTCATGTGATTTCAGCATGACCGGGTCAGAGAAAACATGCTTTGCATTTCTCTGCATCTCAAGCAGCTTCTCACATCATTGTGAGCTCCGAACAAAGCAGATCTCAGCTGCTGCTACACCAAAATGGCAGAAACGTACACTTATTTGTGCAGAGGTAAATGATTTCACGAAGTCCAAGGCAGCAGAGAATGTGGCCTTTTCTCTGGTGCAACGTGCAAAGATTAAGCCTTGATAAGCTGCGGGACTTCCGTTCGCAAAGCAGGTTCATTACTGGTTCCCAAAGCACGTTCCCACTAACGTACTGCAACGCTATAAGGAGAGCAAATGAAACGTCACGATACTGAAGACATAAATGACAGTCTCCTGGAACCTGATTAAGAAACAAGAGGTGCTTAATTCAGCTGCACCGGGTTATAAATAGGACCGGGACTACACCTCTGACAACCATTCAGGCATGAAGGTATTTCAGATCAAAACCTCTGGGTCTTCTGAGACACATGTACTGAAACAATGATTATTGAATGCTCCAGATGCCTTTCTCATACTTTTAAATGTACCTCCTCTACTTTTCTTTCACTGAACTAGATATGTACTTAAACATCTAATTTACATAGTGCATTAAATAGTTAAGATTGGCTCTAGTGGTCTTTTGTTTTCCCAGCCAAAAAATCTAAGAAATGATTGTTTTACCTCCACAACACTGAATACAAAAGATCACTTTAAGTGATCTGTTGTGCACAACTTTGCAATTACATGAGAACTTGAACAATGCATATGAGAAAAAGGACTGGACCAGGCAGGTTTAGCTTGTCTTATTTATACTTGACTAGAACAGCTGAAATCAGTGGAGTATCCATTTTGTTCAACAGATGTAAGCCAGAAGAACCTGCCTCGTTTCTGCTCTTATACAGTTCATTGTATTATGATCCACATTTTTGCACCCTATTAGTAATTCATAACCTGCTGGAGGTGGCACAGTGAAACGGGCAGCACTGAGACTAAGTTCCAGTGGCTCCGATGGGAGTCCAGTGTCTGCAAAGCCATCTTGCAAACGTCACAAAGAAGCTTTCCCTCGTTCTCATTTCCAAATGAAAATCCATTTCCAAATAGGAAAATACCTTGGAGCCAAAAACACTGGCAGAGTGGTGGCAGGTTTTCTGTTCTTACACCAGCTCGTCCCTGTTTTGCAGGTTGCCACCCCACGCCCGGTTTGCAGACGATGGAGCAGCCCCACTCCCTGCTCGCCATGGGCACCGGCAGACCTTGAGGAACAAAGGTATTTCCCGCGTGCTGCTGGAGTACAGATTCCCTTAATTAAAATGGAAAAAGCCATCATGAAAATGGAGCAGAAGGTGTGAGGGAAGGAGGGAGAGAGGGAGGGAGGGAGGATGGATAAATATGTCAGGACTCTCTTGAAACAGAGCTATCCAGGGCTGAGCAGAAACTGCAGCTCAGTCGATGGTGTTTGGGGTTGGAAAGTGAGGCTAATTCAATGTAATGAGAGGTGAACGGTACTCAAGACGCTTCCACTGCCACTGGAGACCCCTTACAAATGATTTTGCTCTTTCAGTCATTAATTTTTTATGAAGTTTAATAGGCCTGCAGCCTAGAGACCTGCCTGGGTGTTGATTAGCCTTATATTTTATCTCATTAATGTAGAATCTGATTAGCCCCTGTTACAAGCATTTCATCTGATATAGCAAAAAGCATTGTTCTGATATTAGTAATTACAAGTTTACTTTGTCAGAGAAAATAAAGTGGTCTTTGCCCACTCAGACCCCCACATCTCCCACAGACTCGTTAAAAGTCACCTTGTGGCCAGGGGGCTGTTGCCTGTTTAAAATTGGGGGTGGCACTCCTGCCTGCACTCCTGCCTGCCCGTGCTGCGGGGCTTGGCTTTCGGCAGTCGCTTGGCGCGGGGCAGCGGTGGGAGAGTGATGAGGAGTGGTGCTCGTCACTTTGGCTGCTGCTGGGGTTGGGATAATTGAGGCTACCACAGGGGTCAGAAGCCCAAACGCACCACCTGCGCACCACAAGATCTGCTCGGGCCGCGAGCATCTCAGTGAGGAAAAGCCTGTGGAGCGTTTGCTCCTATGGACCAGACTGAGTGTGTTCTTTGAACAGACAGACAGCTAAACCTGGTCTCCTCCAGCTTTCTGACCTTAACATTCACAGTTTCCCTGTTTCTTGATGACTGTGATAGAGACACACAAGGAGCATGGTCTTTAAATCCCTTCAAAACTTCTAGTAAATGAAAATAAAAATAGTGTTGGTACAGACTAAACACTTAAGGGCAGCTAAGGCTCACTGCATAATAAGTTGGGACAAGAGCTAGAGCAGCATTGCTCTTGATGCGCCGGCTACAGCTGGGAGACTCGCTGGCAGTCTGGTTAGTTTGCTGCGCAACAGAGTATTTTTAATTCAAAGAGAAGCTGAGCCAACGCAGGAGGTTTGATGGGCAGTCTGGGCTAAGTTCACACAGACTGGGCTTTGAACTCGGTGCTTGTCTCAGCGGACCCTGGAAGTCTGGAGATGCCGTGCATGCTCCTCCAGCACCTCGCAGGGACAGGCAGCCAAAACGGTTTGTCTTCTTTCAAAGGGGCAGAGGGAGGTCCTGAGGATGAAGGCAACCCTGTGCAGCAAGCGCGGCTTGTTGTGATCATTTAATGAGTCGCTGATGTTTCCAAAGCTGTTGGGAGAATGGCTTATTATCAGAGGAACTCTTATTATCCCTTTTCTGCCTTGGTGAAGGCAAAGGAGGACTATGGCAATATATATATAAACAGGAGATTCATTCTGATGCACAGCTTTTTGCTCCAGCCCTGCTTTTGTGCTCTCTTCATGAAAAGTAAAAGAAGTTTTATGAATGACCTGAGCAATTCCAGCTAATGGCTAGAGCTGAAAAATACCCATTGATAATCCCAGGTGAATAATATCTCAACAGACTAAAGGAGTCTTTTACCTGTCTGACACTATTATAGATGTCGTTAGTTAACAAGGATAGTCAGTAGTTTCAGAACAGGCATTAAGTGAGATTGCTTGGGTCATTATTAATTATGCAGATTCTCCATCTTCTTCTGTCAGAACACAGGAGCTAAACAAACACAAATGGATCAAACTGCTGTGCAATAGAAACTTTATGTTAATACAGCAAAATGCACGGCAGGAGGTGGCAGTTACATTAATCTCTGGCGGATGGAAGTATGCAGGGACTTAAAGAAACGTTTTGTTTCTGTTCACCAGGTAGCGAAATAGGAAGCGTTGTTTATAGCATCCCAGCAGCCAGTGCTCCCAGTGCGCTGGGCATGACATACACTCATGTTAAAGGATGGTGCTTGGCCAGAAGACTCTACAGTCTGACTTCACACATAATTCAGGAGAAATGACATCAGAGGGATAAGAGACTTTGTGTGACACAGCAGGGCAAGAGCGAGCAATTCCGTTTCCATTGCTTTTGTTTAAAAATTGGAGTTCAGACAGCTGACCTCATTTCCCACAAGAACACAAATTTCCAGGAAATAAATGAAAAGGCACTTGGTGAGAGGGACCCCCAAATAGCCTAGAGTTTAATGGCAGGAAATCCCTCTGGATATGGTAGCCTTATGTTCAAAAGCCTGCTCAGCCAGGTTTGGAGCAAGGGCGTGAGCTTCAGGTATTCTTATCCATCAAAGTGCCTTAAACTCTAAATTGCCAGCTTTTTGGAAAAAAGCCTGACTTGAAATTCTATCCTAGTTATAAGAAAGCAGGAATCAACAGTTTTCTGATGGCTAATTGTTCAGTACATAGCACAAAAGGAAAAGGAAGTAAAAAAATACAGCCCAAGGGCAGCAGCAGCAGCTTTCCAAGCAACTGTTACTGAATAGGAAAGCGAGAAACAAAGAGACTGGACACTATTTCCTTAAAATGGTGAGCTGCTTTCTCTGCAGCCTTATGTAAGACAGTGAGCACTGTTCTACCCTATTTATCTATTTCAGCTTGTGGCAACACACACTTTGCCTCTGCTGCCAAGCAAGCTGGGTGTCAAATCAGTACAGATGTGCATAATTCAAGCTGGCACAGAAACTGATGGGTTTTGCATTGGACATGTTTATTTTCTTCTTGCAAGGCTTAAGCATGTCATTTGCTGTCACACATGCCCTTGTGAAATCTTGGCAAGAAATCAATTTGATTTTCAATGTCAAGCAGCTTTCTTTAATGTCTCTAGATAAGGTTTGTGTGTATTCTGTGCTGGAGGAGTTATGTATGTACCACCTGGGGTCAACAGCAGAAAGCTCTCTGTGAAATCATCATGCACAAAATTTCAAGCAAATCTCTGCAGAGCTGTTGCTTCTTTTCCGTCTCTTCCAGAAATGGACATTCTCACTCTCACCTTCCAAAAATACATGAAGGACACAACATAACATGTAACGCTCACACCCCACTGGTGCAAGTTCTTTGTGTTGTCCTTTTTGCATGAGTCAAGGCTGTGTTTTTAACAAAATCCCTTGCACTATGAACTGTCTAGGGCAAGGATTGCTGTTTTACTTCTTGGACATGGCAGTACTGGACCCTGTTCCTTACTTGTATGTTAAACTTGGAACAGCTACACAGCCTCGATAGTCTCAAGGGTTAGATTTCTTGGGACTTAAGGAAGGGTGAATGACCACACAGGATCTTTTGGCTTTTGAGGGACATTTGATATAATAAATAGTTGAGTGTGATATATTTATGTGTTTTGTTGCCATTAGTTCTGTGAATATATGAAACTTTCCTTTAGTAGCATGTGTGCAACGCCCAGAGTATAGTGCTGAGACAGACACTTGCAGAGCACCAAAATGTGTGTATATGAAGTGACCAAAGCAAAAGAAATGCGCCCAAGCAAAAGCAGGTACAGACAAATGATGTAAAGTCATCTGGCTATCTGTTGTAACTGTGGGAAAATGTGCAAAAAATCTCCCAGAACAGAAGGATTCTACATTCCAGCATCATCACACTAAATGTGAGTTTACAAATGCCATTACTGGGTTTTCTATTGACATCTAACTGGTGTTTTCAGCTGCATCCCTTCAAAGGACTTCAACCCCTGTTCAGCCCATGTTGTGCTGTGTGATCTTCTTAGATCTCACAAGCTGAGCGGTGGCAGGGGAGGTGACTATTTGCATTGAAGATCTCTGAGGTACACTGTCGTAATTCTTACCATTCAGAAAATTACTCCCCTCTGAGTTGGTGCTTTATTCTGTTCAAAGAGATACTCTGTCTTTTGATGCAGACAAATAGCTGGGACGTGTGTCCCCTGACTTTATACAAGCAGCAGCTCATGGCCGTTTTGGAAGCCAGTTCTGTTGTCCTGAGTAGTCTCTAATAATGGCAGTTATGTTCTACTCTTTTCCAAAATGTGCAGTAACTTGCCTTTGTGTTCTTGCTTCTTTCCACCTTATGTTGGTGCTAAGATTTTGCTTGTTCTATTGCTTTCTCTCTGGTGGATGCAATAATTCCTCTATGGATTTGTTATGCTTTGGGATTAATAGAGGGTAAAAGAATATAGTACAGAACAAATGCAAAATTGTCTTTAGAAGAGTGTGAATCTGTTCTGCCACATGATGTACCATTTTTTTCTGATTCTATTTCATTTCACCCTTTCCTTCAACAAAGTAGTTAGAAGCTGTTGCTATTTATAAATTGACTGCACAAATATTCAGTGTCAGACTGAAACGCTTGGTACAGGCTGCCCTGGGAGGCCAAGCAGGGAGAGGAGGTTACCTCTTCCCTCATACATGGTCTCTCACCAGGAGAGGCTTGACGCAGAACAGGAAAGCTGCCTTGGAAACTATCTTAAGCATAAGCAGATGGCACCAAAATCTGATAGCACTTCATGAGTGTGAAATTCATTAAGTCCTCTCCCCACTCCCCAAATTAATATTTTTAAGCCAAATATTAGAGAATTTCTGGTCTAAGTTTTGTGTTCAGATAGTTTTTCTCTGGAGAGCTGCTTCTCATCCTGAAAAGCAGCCTAATGAGTCTAATGACTGCAGAGACACCATCTCCCTAAATAGTTTTAAGCACTAGTAACTATCACCAGCTCTTGCAGAGAAAACCCAGATCTACGGACTCACCAGGTCTTGGCAAGCAGCTAGGAACTAAGGGAGAGAAAAGGCTTTGAAGTTCAAATGTGGTACAGTTTTTCCCTCGGTCTGTCATTTCCGTATGTATTATAAGCAGTTCTGAATGTTTGTCTAAGTTACATCAGAGTGTTTTATTCCTGATCAGTTTGGTTTTGACATGTGAGCACATATAAAAGCTAATGCAGTCTCTGTGTCCTAATCCTTTCGTATTAAAGAGGTTCGAGGAGGCTGTGGTTCAGGATTGCAGGTTCGCTGGGTGTTCACAGAAGTAGCTCGGGACTGAAGCGCAGGGCAGGCGCCTGTTCGCAGCTCCCGTCTGGTCAGCAGCATCACCCGTGCATGGCTCCGCACGAGCAAATAAACTCCCCAGCATTTGATGATACCCTCTGCCAGTTCTTGTTTGGGACAGGGGATGCTGCAGGAGCTCTGGTGTGTGTCTGCCAGAATACAGCAGACCCTCACCCAGTGTGGGCGAAGTCCCTCCCTGCTGAGCCTAGGGGCCTCAACTCGTCCCCTTCCTTGATTTTAATGCTGCAGGACTGACTTCTGCTCCACCGAAACACCTCCCCTGCTGTGAGACGCCTCATCCCTCAGCTGGCCTGAAAACGTGCAAGACACCTCCCTGCCAGCCCTGTGCTGGGCTATCAGGTACCCCTGCTGCTCTGCAGAACCGCCTGAATGATTATTATTGCTGGGTGCAGAACCGTCTATATTACCCAGAAAATGCCTTTTTCTGTCTTGCTAATAGGAGATAGACAGGTTATCATAACTTTCATAAGCACAGAATATTTTAAGCTAAGGGGAGTTGCACAACTAATGTAAAAAAACCAAAAACAACAAAATGGGATTTATAGTACGGGAACACTGTTGATGTATCCAATAGGAAAGCCAGCAAATTCCTCGGTATCTTAGCTTAGCTTCTTTCATCAGAAAAATAAGAACAGCAAAGTGGCTTTTTTGTATTTTCATTTCCCTGTGGGTAACCTCATTCTTGTCGAAGAATGTCCAGAATTCTCTTTCTTTCTACTTGTAATGCTCAAGTATTATAAATATCAACAGCAGCTAAAGAGGAATGATGAAATCCAAGAAAAACTTTCTCTATTAGGAAGCAACAAACTTTCCTGCATTGTTATGACCAAATCCTAAAGATCTTTCTTCTGTCCCTGAGAGGATGGATTCATTCATTGTCTGGGGAGATGCGGGTAGATAGAAAGCTTTGAATAAAGACGTGTTATTCACACATGGCACTGCCCTTCTTCCCCTAGAGCTCCAGCTGACATTAGCAGCAGTTTTGCATGAATAAGAGTGGAATAAAAAAATCAGGATCTGCCTCCTGCTATTTTATTCCATGCATTCAGACCCAAGTGAAAGTACACAGGAGCAAATGTGATTCTGACCACTGACTTCAGTGGCTTTGGGTCTTCAGGTATGAATTTTTGTATTCCTGCCTGATGCAGAAAAAGTACCAGGGTTTCTTTATTGGCCAGTTGGCCATCCTTCTGTGCTTCCATGTGTCTGTGCACATATGCCCATTGTACCAATACCATTCCATAATAACAAAGTAGTGTGCAGGGCATCCACTGGAGTTTTGGTGAGGGTGTGCAATTAATGAGTCTGCCATGGATTCAGTTATTATTAACAGTTACATCAAGCTTTTCAAAAGGACAAATGAAAAATTGTGGAAGATCTTGGCTGTCAGTGTCCCATCAGCCATGGATTTGGCCTTGTCTGGTCAGCCATGTATTATCCTTACCTGAGGAGGGATCTGTGGGTTTTGGTGGTTATACTTTTGAATTAATAGCAGTACCTTTCAAGGCACGAAGATGCTTATCTGTAAGGGTCTGACTCAGGAAAATACTTGTTGCCCCTCTTCAGACAAACGTTTCATTCATCTTGTGCCTAAATGCTTTTCTTCAAGTCACTGTGAAGGACCTAAAACATGTTCCTTTTCCCAGGGGATATACCAAACACCAATAGTTGAACTGAACGGGCCAAAGCCACACAGTGAACTGGCTGTGGGGACAAAGTGGCGAAGGGAAACCAGTGACAACATCTCAGTATCTCAGCCCCGCTGGGATACTGGCAAAGCCAGATGTCAGTGTAGTCACAACATAAACCGACCATGTAGCACATACTGTACGCTAAAATAGAGCAGAATTAAGGGGGCAGTGCTAGGACATTGGTGCATGTCCTTATTGCCAAGTAACCTGGGCTGAGCCTCTGGAGGCGAGCACCGTGGGATGGCCGGGCTCTGGAGAAGACTGGTCCATGCCCTGTCTCAGCAATTCTGGTTGTATGCTGAATTCTAGATCTACAGACTGCTGTCCGTCAATCTGTGAGAAGAAAGGACATTCAGGTGTTGACATTCCTCTCCAACCTCACTTTATTTTGCAATTAATTTCCAGTCAGGGTGATAATTTCTACTGCACTTTTAATGATCAGAAATATTTGGCAGATTAACATCATTTAGCTTTCATCTTCTCAAGGGAGATAAGAGAAAGGATTAAAGAGAAGGAAATTCCTTGCTAAATGCTGTTAAGACAGTGAGTACAGAGTCTAGAGACGTGAAATCAAATGAGTGAAAACAAAGGAAAAGTTCAAGAGCCCCTTGCCACTGCCAGTGGGATTTACCCTTTATTTACTGCTGACAGTCCATCTGTCAGCTCCCAAGCAATACTGAAAAGGAGACTACACCTGTCAACACGTCTGTGAGGCAGAGATGGAGCAGATGCTGGAATTTGCACCACTGAAGCTAAAATTTATCATATCTAGCATAAAACTGCTAATGGAGGTGAAAATGGTCACTCTTTAGTGCAGTGCTTGATCCTCTCCTTTTTTTCTGTCTTTCCTTTCTACTTTCCGGAGTGCATATTCCCTGCTCAGCTTCGGCAGAAAGGAGTAAGTCACTGAAGAAATTTAATTTCACTAGTATTCAATCAAACCAGAATAATGTGTTTAATATCTGTGCAGCATCAGGGAGGTGGAAGATTCATGCAC
>NW_010531830.1:8694-14611 GCF_000687285.1 Phaethon lepturus | reverse complement strand
GAAAGAGATGCATTAAAGCCAGTGCCTTGGTTCACTGCAGGATAAATTCACCCTCACACGCATGAAATACATTAAGGAGAGCTGCAATACAAATCATCAAAGAGCAAGGAAGTCCCAAGTCAAAGGAAGAACAATATCATGTGCTATTATGTTATTACCACTATATATTCTGGTATGTGTTATTAATGACAAATAAAATGCAAGTGCTAAACATGAGGGTAGAGCAAGGAAATATGGGTGGAAATTAAGTCAAGAATATTGAGGTTTAATATCAGAGACGGCTTCTGAGCAGTGATGTCTGTTAGGCTGCATCACGCTCTCCCACGAGGAGAGCTCGGGCTCCACCAGAGCATGCGGGAGCAGATGGAGCAAAGCCCTGCGAAAAGGACCGTGGGGAGCAATCCTGCTCGGGCGGTGAGGGATCGGCTAATAACCGTGCTTTCCACTTACTTAGCATATTCCATCTCCGGGGCACTTAACACACATTAACCGGCTAATTCCCACAGTTTCCTGAGGGAGACCGTGGATAAGTGTCGTTATCCCCACCCTGCTGCTGGAGAAACCGAGTCAGGTCGGGTGGTCTCTCTGGGAAAGCTGCAGCGGTCGCACCCAGCCCGCCCAGACCTACCCAGACCATCAGTTCGCAGGTCGCTCCGATCCGCTCTCTCCCACGCCTGGCTGCTGGGTTGGCATTTATGCAGAGTAAAGATTGCGACATAAGCCAAAACTGGATGTGGAACTCTGTGCTCACTTTACACATACACAACCATGATTGCTCTGACTCCCAAAGAGACTTGAGAGACTGTTTTAATGACAGATGTAACTTCAATTTGCATGAAGTCTTTGGGAATCCATAACATTTAAGAGCGGATGTCAATGGAATTGAGTGCAGCCATTGGATAATAGCCCCTCGCTGCTAGAAAAACTGCAAGCAAAGCCGAGGCATTTGGTTTTTGTTATAAAACAGAAGCTATTGATCCTGCCGCAGCAATCCGCTCCATAGGCAGTATTCCTATTACATCAAATGACTGATGTAGTTTTAATCACTTTGTCTGATAGCGTCTGGTGGAAGAAAAATTATATTCTTGGCTTTACTATTCCATATGGATTGCAGAGTCCTGACGGGCCTTTCAGAAGAGTCTCAGGCTAAACAACTGCTGAGTGGGAACCAGCTTATGTATAACCTGCCGTCTGCTGTTAAGTACAGGCACACACACATCACTCTCCTAAAGTTAAACTGAGTAGAAGGTATGAGGATATATATTGATATTTAAAGTAGAATACTTTTCCTGTCAGACAAAAATGTATATTTGTGTGTGAGTGTTCCTTTACTAGGGACATTTTCCAAAATTATCATGAATTTCAGATTGTGGGCAAGTTACATGCATTTAAAAGCGATCTATCACTGTGAACAGATTCAATAGTCATCATTTTAACTGGCTTTCACAAATTCCATTTTTACAACATCAAATGACGTGCTCAATAGTAAAATTATTTTTATCAGTTTTAATCTGTCATTTCAAGACAGCTACTGATTTGCCATATCAATAAGATCAGCATCATTGAAGTTAACTGAGCTTTACATTTCTAACTTAATTATGAGCTTAGACAATTTTATTCAAAGCCTCAGTTAAAAAATAAATAACTTTGGATAGTACATCTCCCCAACAGCATCTCAGTGATGCCGCTAAGAGTTGTAGGCTGTTCCAGCACCTAAGCTCAAGAAAACAAAGGGGGTTGATGCTCTACAGAGGTACCTGATCTGACTGATCCCATCGGTGGACAGGCGTGATCGCAGCCCTGCAGTGAAGCACCGCTTCTGGGCACTCTGAATGTGCCCAGAAAAGACTAAATCGCAGACTTGGTTTGTCAGTTGCTTAAATACTTTTAAGGATTCTACCCCAAATCTTTTCCCTTTGGGTCAAAGTAGGATTGCTCCCACTGTTAGCATGTTCATGATTTTAGCAAATACAGTCTAAGCCAGGTCCTGATTGTGTGTAAATTCTTTGCACTTGTTTAACATCTGCACTGTGTCCCACCTGCTGCAGCCTCGTCCTCCTCTACCATATGGAAAAGCTATACTGACATGCCCCTCTTCATTCAAATAAAACTTCTTGTTTTCTTCAGCAGTAACAGAATAGAAATACAGCCATTGTCTCTTTGCCCCAAAGACAAGGACAAGGAAGAACAAGTAGAAAATTGCCCTAATATGTGTAATAATTAGCAGTTATTCAGTCATCACTATTCTACAAGTAAAACGATATGAGCCCTTGACCTTATCCTGAATAGCTTCTGGTCCTGTTGGTCAGCACTGTGTGTAGTACAAGAGATGAACAGTCTTTTATCTGAGAATTAATTTGCACCACGAGCTGCAGAATTTCATGGTAACCAAGAGATGATTTCTCCCAGCTCGGGGACAACAGGTCACAGCCCTCAGCTCCGGCAGACCTAGCTGTGTGACACAGGCCTTTTACGTGTGAGAAAAGGCTGCTGGTATTATGTTGTCTATATGGTGAAAGGCTCAACGAAAAATAATGAGGTTCAGGGTGGGGAGGCATGGTTCTGGATGTGCTCAGTGTTGGGGATGAAATAATGTCTAAATAACATCAAAGGCACAGCTTCTGATCATTTTACTAGGACAGGCTTTTGCTCTGTCATAAATTTCCCTTTTCAGCACATGTGAATCTTTATGATCTGTACTCCCAAATCTACAAGGAAAAGCCATGGCAGCGTTGTGCCACCCTGCAAAGCCCCATCTGCTTTCTAGTTCTCAGGCTGTTGTTTTGTGCCGGGGCTGGAATTCCTCCATCCTCGATGCTGGTACACAACTGCCCGTTACACGGAGTTGTAGCACGGCCTTTCTACCCACTTTGTTGGCCACAGAACAAAAAATATAAAGAAAGTATAGCTCCAAATGTAGTGCTTAACTAGTGAGCATTCACACTTGAATGCTATGTGTATATGGAAATTATCTCATTTAACCATTTAAAAGGCTATGTTGATTCTTGGACTGTGCTGGGAAAAGGAAAGTGAGAATGATGATTGAAAAAGACAACCACAACAAGTGAACTGTGACTGTAACTTGCTTCTTGATTGGAAGTATTTAGAAGGTGATGCTGCAACATGAAAATCAATTAACTCAAGAAGAAATCATGTTCTTCACCTCCTTCCATGTTTCCTGGCATCTTGGTAGGCTTAACATCTGGGTGTCCTCAAGACATTTGATGCATTTCATTCATCATACATGACATTTGCATAATGTGAACATCATACTTTATGCAGATGCATCCTTGAATATTTCACAAATTATGATTGCTATTTAAACTTCCCATAAATAAAACCCACAGGGACTTGCCCACTTCTGAATGTGTGAAAACGCAAGGTCCAAAGTGACTCGTTACTTGCACTGCCACACTATAAATTCTTCTCATATCACAAGTAAATACAGTGTCTTTCATCTTATTTTCTTTCTAAAGCCATTAAAATTCTATTAGCTGTTTGTGAATATTATTTCGTGCCATCTGCATTTACTCCTAAGTTGTGGTAGCGACAGCTGCAATAATTTGTATGCGTTTTCTGTGTACAGTTCGTTATTGAGTAACAGAACCTTCCTCCTGTGTTGCTATAGAAGATATAGCCAAATACAGAGATGGTTTGTTTGTAAATCTAAGTCCCCAAAGTATTATTTTATTTATTAGGACAACAGAAGGGAAAATGGAGGATGAGACGAGGGAAAATGCTTGATGTTATGTGACAAACAGTAGTGTTTCTCCTTTTCACTTATTTATTTGTCCTTCAGTCACAGTTTGGGATTGAAATGAAAGAGGACAGTGTAAGAACAGACACACTTTACTCTGTCATGTTTTCGCTAGTGAAAGGTTGAAAGCTTCCATTGTGTAATATATATATTTTTTTAATTGACTACCATTTACATATTGTAGAGTTGCTGAACAGGAACTCGAACAACAAGATGTGATCCCCATGTCAGCATCTGCTGTGAAGTCTCCTCAGTTCCATTAGCTGAAGGTGCAGCCAGTAATTCTAAGCCAAATTAAATGTCTCAACATTACGGAGCAATAAACTTGGATAACAACAGGTCGGCTGACAGAGCGGGGGCTCTGGTGTGGGTGACTGAACATCCAAACACTCTGTTACTTGATATTTATTTCTCTGAGCATTCTCGGAGGGAAGTTCAGCACTGTGCAGATGGCAGCGTAAGTCCATGCATCATTTCAGCTCTGCTTTGGGACCTTCCTTAGGAGTCATGTGAAAAATAATCCTAGGGTGGGTTTCCTCCAAAGAGAGGTGTTTATGCCCAGAGCTGGCCGGGGTCTTAATTTTGTGAGCACAGAGCTAGACGAGTACCAAAATATTTTTGCAATTTGATGCATGTGCTTGAGAAAGTGTGTCCCTCTCTTTTATGCTCATATAAAGTCTGGCTTGAAAATACACAGGTGATAAATGCTTCAGTATTTAACTGTGATTTACCTGTAGTGAGTGAAGGAAAAATTATGCAAATAGGGCCTGAATCAGAGCAATGAGCCCCTTTGTATTCTCCAGAAAATGTCAACATATAGTGTTTTATGAATCGCTCGCTTTCCTTTCAAAATAAACCACTTCTCCCCCTAGAAGTTCAAGATTCTGCCTGAACATAAATTACAGATGAATGGTAGCCAGATTAATATGGTCCCCAATTGGCATGAATTCGTAAAGAAATGGGATCTGTATTTAGAGCATCCCAGTCTTCTGACTTGTTCCAGCTCTTGGTCCCTGACTCACCACAGTGCTCCTGGGACAGGAGCTGCTTACGCAGTTGCAAGGGTGGGACTAACAGAAGGAGAGAAAATAAAACTGCATGGATCCATTTTCAAATGGCATTACAATCAGGACAGGAAGAGCTCTTAAAACATAGCAGAGTTGCTGGAGTGAAAGTCCTGTTCATTTGTGCATAGATAAAACCAATCTTTCCAAAGGTGAAAAAGCAATGTCACACGGAATTTCCACTTCTCTCATCTCTAGTGTTTGTTCTGGTCCTCTATGGTCCTCGGAGGGGCTTAGACATCTCAGAAAAACAAATTTCAGCGCATCACTTTGAGTAATCCTGACTGAGTCATCGATTTAAATACCTAATTCCTATTAGCACTTTTCATCATCTCTCCTGAAAAGCTTTGATGAGGTTATGGCCATTTTCACCAAAAGGACAAGCAAGTTTCTGTCGCACACGATGATTCAGTGTTCCTCCCTCTGATAAACTGATTGCTTCTCACATGGAGCATTAAGAATTGCTGTTTAAGGACCGGGAAAATGAAAGAAACCCCAGCAAAATCAGGACCTCTTCTGTAATACGCTGCTCAGTATCAGGAAGCCAGTCTCTCCGATGTTTTACACTACATTAAAAAAAGACATTTAAGGAAGACATATAAATGAAGAAATGCAGGAGACAGCCTTGCTGAGCTGTCGAGGCTGCCTGCTGACCAGGCGATGACCTGAGGAAGCACCAGCTCCCTTTTCTGTCGTCCTTTTCTTAGGAAGAGGTGTTGCAAGGTGTGAGTGGGCAGTTTTGCACCACTTCTCCACAATTCTTGCTCTTGGCCAAAAGTTGCTCTTTGCCTTAACCCACATTTATGAGTTTGAAAGCCTACTATTTGGGCTTCACTCTAACAGCTTTTAAAGGCTACGTACAGATAAAAATCAATGGGAAATCAACACAGCAGATGCTAAGTGACTGAAAAAATGAAGTCGTTGATTGCAACCCAGAGACCTTCTGGGGCAAAAATAGCTCTGCAGCTCCTTCAAGATGAGCCTTGGTAAATAGAATAGCAGAGAGAGATTGAGACCACATCGCTAGTGTCCACTTGCTGGAGTTATCAGTAGAAACACAGTCTAATTTTAATTTGTCATTGTAATACCATGGAAA
>NW_010531830.1:3085-8663 GCF_000687285.1 Phaethon lepturus | reverse complement strand
AAGAAAACACCTCCTGCAAGGTGGATGCCTGTCTTGATCCCTTGATCTGGCAAAATGAAATTGTTCTCCAGAGCTGATAGCCCCCAAACAGGCAAAGAAACGTCTATAAATCTTGGAAATTGCTGTTCTTTAGCTTGCGGGTTCATTAATGGAGTGATGGGCCCTGGAAGAGAAATTGCCTTCTGTGTGATTAGCAGGTTTGTTGACAATGAGCCTTCTGACCTTACCAGGCAGCGAGGCAGCATGCTGCGCGGGGCGAGCGTGGAAGGTAATTATTGCCGAGATACCTTTTGGTCTAAGCCAGAATAAAAAAAGTAAGTCCATTCAGTAGCCTTGAAGGTCACTAGTTTTTGCTGTCTGTGTGATGTCTTAGAGAGATTTTGTCACTGAAATGAAACTTGAAACATGATTCTGTTCCGTCTGTAATAAGAATGAGCATTGCAGAGAGGCTGGTATTTTCCACTTTTGATTGCTCGTACACAGGTGGGGTAAGCTTAGAGCCAAATATCAGAGGCTAGAGGAGGGCTTCTGGTCCGTGTGAGCAGGGGCAGGAGGGGGGACAGGAACTGTGAAGGAGCCTAAAACTGAGGAGGGATTTCTGATGCCTTTCCTGGGCTCATCTCCTTCCCAGCATTGACATTTTAAACATATTTCCCCATTGTCAGGAGAGGAGAATGTGTGACTGGGAGGTTTGCACCTGTCCAAAGGTGGCAGATGGAAGTCAATAAAACAATCTTGAGAGACAAGAGCTCCTACTTTGAGCTCTCGGAGCTACATGACTTGCTGCAACCTCTACCTATTATATTGGCTTTCCTCCCTGCCACAAACTGTTTGGTTCACAAAACTAAAATTACTGGAAGATACTGCAGAGAAATGAAGGTCTAACGATCTCCGATTTACTCTCAGTCCCACTGGCAGTTTAGCCTTTACAACACAGAGTATTTTTAATTAGTTTTTGAGTTTCCTCTTTGGAAGACCACAGGCTCCAGATGGTAGGTGATCTCATCACCTCTCCATTATAGAGGGTTTGGCCTATTTTGCTTATCTGCAGCTCTCCCTTGCTCCAATGCAAGCAGGGTGAAACAGCAAATTGGGAGGAAGGGATTAACAAGAACTAAAAAACATCTAGCAGTAGAAATGGCAACAGACTCCCAACTCTCCCAAAGGGCCTGGATTGGAAAGAGGGCACTTTTATCAAGTGAAAAAAAGCCCCAACAAACAAAAAACATCCAAAAAAGCAACTTAAATAGCTGAATATTGCAAAAATTCTACCCATCAGCTCAGTGGAGTTCTGGAGCAACGCGGAGTGGAGTATCATCAGCTTAACAGAGGTAGTGCATCTCCTGGTGAAGGCTGGTACCTTACATCTGCATGCTACAGTCTTAAAAATCGTCCATGTGGGGCAGCGGCAGGGCGCGGGGGGAGTCTGGTGCTCCCCGGGGCAGCGCAGCGGCACGGGCACGGTCGTGCTCTGCGGCAGCGTTGCCTTCGCTCCAGTCGAAGCAGCCCCGCGCAGAGGTGCTCAGTCTCCATTGCGCAGTCAACCTCTGGTCTAGTTAGTTTGTCATTGACAAGTCAAATAATACCTTTTGTTGTTATCCCTTCGCAACTTAAATTCTAAAAGCTGGACTAAAACTTCCCAAATTTCCTATCTTCTTGTTGTGAATGAAGGAGTGAGAACAACTCTGTGCTGCTGCTAGTCCAGAAAGGGGGAAAAGTAAAGCATTACATAGCAGAAGCTTTGGATCAACATCTTTGACAGTGGAAATGAAGTAGAAAAAGATGGAAAAATAATCATATTTATGCTTTCTGTCTGTTACTTTCTGAAGCTTGAAAAAGCTTTCATCTGCCTTGTGTTGTGTCCCGCTCCACTGCGCTCCACTCCCTGCCTGCACGCCAGGTGAGCGTGTAATCCCTCCTGCTGCAGGGTTACTGGTGATGGGCAAGCAATCCTCCACTACAGCAGCTCTGCCTACAGCTCTGCCTATAGCTCTGCCTATAGCTGCTCTGTGTGTGGATGCTTCACAGTGATGGGATTAAAATCTGACGCAGCTGCCGGGACAGAGGACGCTCGGGGTCCGCGCCGGGTCCCCTCAGCCGCGGCACGCGGAGGGCTGTATGGTGCTGCCCTCTGGCCTGGCTGGAGCCCTTGCACAGCTCTGTGGGTTTGTCTTGTCTCTGAATTGTCTTCTGCTCTTCTGCACACCTCCTCTACAGTACGGGGAAGGTGATTCAGTGCCAGGGTAAATACAAGCACAAACCATCCTGAGCTGGAGGTGCTCATTCGAGAAATAAAGCCCAGGACGCAGAGGCAAACTGACGCTCTGCTTGAGCTCCAGCTTTTCTTTCCAGTGTTTACCAGGAATTCCATGTCTTGGAAATCCTGCCCAGGGAACATCTAATGCGAGAAAGACTAATTTCATGTAAACAGGGACAGGAAGGGGAGGAGTCCTTACTGCTAGAACTAGAGTATTAGGTCCATTGACTTTCAGTCACTGAGTAGGCTCAGAAACCCCTGTGTTTCTCATCTACAGAAGAGGAGAAAGACTGAGACTGAATTAACATGGATCACACAAATACATCATTGCCCTGAGTAAGCACTGTCATCCACTCCCGTGAGCACCCTTTCCAATGACAGATTCATGGTCCTCAGAGAAATTAGACTCAGTTGTGGATGGAATCTAATTTCATCCCTTGTCATTAAACATCTGCAGTCCAGATTTGCTGTCCTACCCAGCCGTTATTATGGGTGGGAGAACGATGCGTCTGAAGAACAGTTGATCATTCTGGGGAATTCCCTCTCTATTTTCCATGAAAAGTAGGAAATTGGGCCTGATCTTGAGGTCATTGGTATCTCTGTGTGCTGTGGGGAGAATATTCCTTTTTAGATGTGCTGTGCTCTGGAGAGCTTGGCCCAAGCCCCCCAGCCTGGGGGTGTCCGCTGGGTCAGGCAGGTTTAGGTGTTGCACTTATCTACACGTACGCTGCCTGGGTGGTGGTGTCCTCCCGTGACCAATGCTCGACTTCACATGCGTCAGCATCGGTCGGGAGCTGATAACAGCCGTCAGTTAGTGCCAGCTTGCACAGGTACGATCTGAAGTGAATCTATCATTTCCTGGCAAACTTGCCAAGATCAACACTGGTAAGAATATGGTGCTGCTCTCATGGTAAAAAAATATGGCTATCTTCACTGTGCTTGCTTTACCTAGGGACAGTTTACGTTCAAAGGTAAACCTCTCAGCAACAAAGACAAGGCCACAGTGCTTAGTGCTCAGAAATGATGGCTAAGTCCTGCTTTCTGTGTGAGGCTGTGGGCCAAGACCCTGCAGGGTTTGGTGTCTCAAGCAGAGCATGTCCCCAGTGCCTCACCTGGAGCCAGGGAGGATGTTGTACCACTTTTTCCCAAGCTCCCAGCTCCAGGGTTAACACGTATGGAGCCAACCGAGCATCTTTTCATCCACAGTGCAGACTCCGATGGAGAGGTACAGAGCTTGCTGCCTAACTCATTGATAAAATAACTATACCAGCAGGGAATTATGCTGTAGATGAAGAAATGCAACAATGAACTGTTCTCAGTAGGTGAAATTCTTCTTGCCCTTTCCTGCTATTGGTGATTCTAAAAAAAGCCTGGGACCAGAGCACGTTCCCAGCACAGTGCCTGCCACGAAGCGAGTCTGAGCTTATTTAATGTGTAAATGACAGTGAATCAGGAACTTCCCGCTGTTCCCAATGTTAACACTTCCTGTAATTTGCATGATAAAATTCTGCTGATTTCAGATAGTGTTTCTCAGGACGGATTATTTGACGCCCAGACTGTATGTTCAGGAATAAATTACTTTGCTGTGTTCCTAACTGATCACAGTCATGAATTCTGATTTGCTGACATTGAGTCCCAAACAAAAAAGCAGAACCTTGTCTAATAGCACTATGAAAAAGGATATTCAGGAAATATTAACAAGTTTCATATGGTAATTTATGTAAATACAAACCATAACTCAGTTGAAAAGATTCAGTGGAACCTATAGAAAGGGTCTGAAAGCCAAGGTTTTAATGATAAAACATAAATTGATACTTAGTCTTTACAACCCAAATGTTGTGCTTTCTGGTGCAGAACAAAGAAGGGAAAAGCAGAAGCTTCACTTTTTTAAAGTGAAGCATTTCCCAGTTTTGAGTTCAGGATCTTCAGTGGGGCACTTTTCCAGGATTATGAACAGACCCTTTCAAATTACATCTCTCTAAAACAAACACTGCAGTACCCCATTAAGGTCCAGACTGTTGCTCTCCTTGTATGCTTGTACAATAAACCGTAGGGACACATCACGTTTCTTCCTTCCATGCAGGGCCAATGCTTGGCATGGCAGGAGTGGGACGTGAGCCTTCCCTGGGCAAGTCAGACTGGGCTCAATCTGTCCAGATTCCGAGATGGAAGCAAACCAGATGCCAAGACAACTTCTTTTGGGGGGCAGGCACCATGTCTTTCCCTGGGACCGAAGGTGAGCAGTCAGTCTGCTCCTAACATGTGCAAGATCTGCCAGCCAGGTATTCACACCCCGCCGGCACGAAGATCCTGATCATCTGCTGATGCAGAACGGAGTGAAGACACTGGGCTTCGCTTGGTCCCGGGTATCTTAATTAAGGTCATTTTCAACATTCTCAGAGCCAGCTCTTCCATGTCCAGTCTAAGTTTTGCAAGGACCGTGTATTTTAATTAAAGACTTTTAATTAGTTTGCCCATAATCTGTCAGAGCTCTCATGCTGAGGTGTAATTAATATATTGAACCTCTAACTTGCAGCTTCCACTATACGTGTGCTTTCAAAACAAATCTGCACTTGCGTTTGAAGGGACATAACTATAACAGTACTTGGCACTTCTTGTTGCTAGAATAACTGTATTGTGCATTTATCAAGTGTCTTTCCCCTGAGGCTGTCCAAAGGGCATCAGTAAAATGTGTGTGTACTCAGCACCTTGCAAGATTGAGCCTCCAGCACACAATCAATATTTATAAATTAAGCTTCAACCTTAAAGCAGTGTGGGACTTTCTGGAGGTGTTGCACTTTATCTGGTTTCCAGTGGAAGCAAAACACTGAAGGCCTGAATCTGAGGTATAATGAAAGCCAAATTTGCACCACTCAAAATGCGAAGACAAGCTCTTCTAAATAGCTCCGTTTTGGCACAAAAATAAGTGTTCAGATTGTCAGAATTGCTTAGCACGTTGAGTCCGAGGCTGAACTGAAAATGCGCTTTCAGTTATAGGTCATCTTTGGCCGTTGGGACTGCCAGCTCTTTCTACAACTGAATCACGTAGAGATACTTTAGCACTGCAGAATTAGGGCAATAATCTAAAGAAAAGGGGCACGGGACCTTCACGATAAACATAGCATGCTGTCCGTCTGAGATACTGACTCATTACTGGCTGTGGAAAAAAGGCCATTTACTGAAGCATGAACACCGTTCACGTCCTCCTTTTCCCTGGCTGGTTTCCCACCGAAATACTGATCCGGGCCAGAGCTCGTTCAGTCTGCGGTGCTGTGAAGCCTCAGCCCGGCATGATGTGGAGAAGACAAAATGGAAAATGTA
>NW_010531830.1:0-3054 GCF_000687285.1 Phaethon lepturus | reverse complement strand
AGGTTTCTAAGTAAGTGAGATAAATACTTTGAACACTGAAGGGTAAAAATATTGTTTTGACCAATCCTGATCCTTAAACTTGGGTTAGATCAAAGAGCTCTGTCTGCTCACGTCTCCGTTTAAGCTCCAGCCATGTTGCTGTCCCCTGTCGCGGCCTCCGAGCATGGTGCACGAGCCACCGCCGCCGTTTCCTTTGTCTCCGCTCCTCCCTGTTTCCCGTAGGCGGAGAATATATTTCACATTAAGGGGAATATTCATAAAACGGAGTGGAAGTCGTCTGAGCGATGGAGCCCCAGGCAGCCCTGCTGCCGTGGCTGAGCTGGGTCTCGGCGTGCTCGGGACGCACCGAAGATGGAGGAACGCTGCGGCTCTAATTGCCTTCGCCTTGGCCTGGCGTACATCAGCGCGCTCCCCGAAGAGGCCGCCCGTGCCTTCCGCAGCTTCGGAGGCAGCAGCCCACGTCGTATCTGCCCCATTCCTCACCCTGCGTTCCCACTGCACTGCCAGTTATTATGTGTTAACTAAAAATGGAGACCCAGAGACGTGAGTGTTATTGTGAGTCACTGGTTCAGCTGGGTTCTTTATTATTATTAATGATGAAATACTGAGGCTGGGCTGGTAATGAGTCTAAGCTCCCTCCTGTGTGTTTATTTTTCTTCCCCCTTCAAACTGTCATTTCGGAGTAAATTACTTTTCCCTGCATCTTTGTCAGGCAACACCGTACCAGTACATCCACCCCCATCTCACCCTCTGCTCTAATTTCAGGCTTATTCAGTTTCTCTCAGTGCAGTTTACTAAGCAAAGTACGGCATATCCTCCCATCTGTCTTACTTAAGTGGCACGATGCGCCTCACCAGCAGATAGAGACATCATTTTTATTACGCTCAGTTCTGGTTCTTGTTTTTTCTCTGAATTATTTACTAAGCCATTACCAGAAAAGGGGGGAGAGGTATGGGGCTGGAGGAAAAAAGTAGCGGTTTTAAAGTGGTGGGGGGAGGAAGAGCAAACAATTTTTCAAGCATCACTCAGGAACTCTGCTGCGATTTTCTCGCCTTTGTTCCATCTTGTGCTAAACATGTTTGTGTCAGGCAAACAACCCACGTTAGATGGAATTTCACACCACTCAAAGCATCAGTGTCTCCAGCCTTAATGTGTATTATGTTCAAACATGCAACATAATCCATCAAAAACCCCTGCAGACCTTGCGCTTTCCTCCCGATTTATCTGTTTGAAGCCTCCCTCTCCGTGTACACACCTAGCCAACCTTCTGTCGGTGGGTTTTTTTATTTATTTGGAAACAGCAGACGAGATTCTCAGCCAGTGTACGCTGTCACAGCTCCACTGGCTTCTTGCCCGCGGATTTATCCCGGCAGAGAGGACTTGCTCGTAGATGGCTGGAGTCTGCGGTTGCGGGATAACTCGGGGGTTTATCTCGGGGTCTGTTCCAAACGCAGCCAAACTGACCAAACCATTCACATCGCAGCCTTCCGCGCGCTGTGTTGCGAGTCAGGAGAGCCGCGCTGTCGTCGCCCGCCTGCCGCCCCAGCCTCAGCTGGAAAGAAGGTTTGATTTTGCCAGGAGGAAGGCATTTTGGAACGAAGCACAGGGTTTGCGACAAGAAGGGAAGGCGAGTCCCGGAGGAGCCTGGCCTGGGGACGGCAGCGCCGTGACACGGGGCAAACGGAACTGCGAAGGGAAAGCTTTGGTTGCCTTTGCAGAAGTTAATACAAACAGATCTAGAATCAAGAAAATCAAACCCACTCCAATAGGGAAGAAAATCTATATTTGATTTGAAACAGTAGAAGAGCAGTTACCCCTCTGAAAAGAATACTGAGATAAGTGGCATTAGATTAACACGGATATATTTACATCGATTTAGAAAAGATTAATTAACTATTATGTTATAATTTATGGAGCAACACTGTGGTGAAAAACGTACCTGTCTTCACTGAGTTTTTCCTTTCCAAGTGATCTCCAGTGAATTTTCAACCCCTTTACATAGAGGGAGTCTATCTGGGGTTTCTGATACAAATAGCAGGAAATATTGTGGCATGTTTAATTCTGGTTTTCACCGGAGACTTCATTTTTTCCTTCAGACTTGGGTTTTTTTAGCCCAGCCTTCCCATCTCAGTTCATTTTTTTGCAGTGCACATCTTCATCTATCGTCACTCGGTGCTTGCCATTTTAGTGTATAAACATAGCAATTTCTGCAAATCAGAAAGCAAACCCATTAACGTTTGAAGTGGAACGGAAATTTTGAGGGTTTGATCATTACAGAGTTTGGAAATGTAGGAAAAAATAACTTCCCTCTCCCTCAGTCCAAACCAAAGCTGCCAAATAAAATACTCTGATAACTGCTGCAGCTGGATGGTGGCATGTTTGCATGCCTCTCCCAGATGTGATAACAATAACGATCATTACGTTTTCTATTTTACACACTGATCCCGTGTACCAGGCTAATATGCAACATCTTTTTCTAACCGCTTTGTGTAGAGGAAAGGAGGCACGACTCGGTGAGAGACGCTGATGTTTGCGTGACCCTGCTGGGGCAGCGGAGGCTTTTGCACGACCAGCCACGTCCTCACCGAGACACGCTTCACCGGAGGATGTCCTAGAATCGCCCCTTCCAAAGAGGGTGCCTCGTTACACAGCTTGCTACGCTTCTATTTTGCATAGGTGGATGCACATATGCTTAATTGGTCTCCAAATGTCAGTAGGAGTTTGCATAAACCTTCGTTAGTCTTTCGGCGAGGCTGCCGGTTCCCCTGAATGGGGAAGGAGCAGAAGGGGCGTCGGGGGGAGGAAAGGCTTTGTTGGCCTTGCTGCTTGTGTGAAAGATCGTGCTTTGTGCTCAGAGGCCAGCTGTCTTCTCCTCTCTTTTCTTACATCCTGGCAGCAACTTTCTTCACGCCTTTGTGTGAGCTCTTGCCAGACTATCTCTGCGAGAGGGAGACGTGTTTGTCCTGGTGGTGCATATGCTTTTGCTTTTCCCTGGGTGCTGCTGCCGGCTCGCGCGCGCCCCGGGACCCCCGGGCTGCGGGGACCCGCTGGCTT
>NW_010531829.1:880-1130 GCF_000687285.1 Phaethon lepturus | reverse complement strand
CAGGTGTTTGTTTTGGTTTTTTTTTTTTTTTGTTAATTTATTTTTTCATTTTAAGGCAGAAGCAGGAAACCTGGGGAGAAGGGGACCCTGGCTCCTTTCTGGCTGCAGCACCTTTCCTGAGACATCAAAGAGCCAATTAACTCCGTCGCAAATTGGGTGGCGTTGCTTACACCGGGAGGCTGTTGAGGGCAGCAAAGGCTCGCTGTGCAGCCGCAGCTGCCGGCAGGGCCCTGTGCGTGTGGCTCTGGGT
>NW_010531829.1:0-849 GCF_000687285.1 Phaethon lepturus | reverse complement strand
GCCTCTGCGTGTGCGTGCGCGTTGCGAGTGTGTGCGTGTGTGTGTGTGTGTGCGCGCGCGACGCCTTTTTCTTCTCCCTCTCTCCTTCTCTTTCTCTCTCTCTCTTTTTGAACTGCGGCTCTTGAATGTGTGCCATTCTTCAGACTCTCAGTCTGTTAAAGGGTTTTAATTAGGCCTTGACTCCACATCACCGTGGGTGCCTTTGTGGACTGGTGAATGGTACAAGAGTGGTGTGAATCCAGCCCCCTATCCAGCACTAGGCAGCCGTGTAAGAAATACTCTTTCAGCCTCAGACGTGCCACTTCACTACAGCCTGTCTTTTCACTCCCCTTCCTTCGGCTTTTGTGCCTTTTGAAATTATTAAAATGTTAACATGACTGCAGAGCCTTTGATATTTAAGACAAAAGAGGAGGAATTGCAGGCAAGCCAGGCATTCAACAAACTGCAAATGGGGAGGAGGGGGGCGGGAGGGGGTTAGCAAAGCCTTTCTTCCCTTCTTCTGACAGCTTTTCCACTTCGAGGAATTACTCCTCAGCTCCTCACCTCTCTCTGTAGGTATACGTATATCGAATGTATATAAAATAAAACGCAAGCAGATCTATAGGTGAATTTCTAAAGAGGGGGACTTTAAAGACAATAGAGTGTTTGCACTTCAGGTTTCAAAGGCGCATGTTTAATTACTGACAAATGCAGGTATCAGAATGTCTAAGAAGAACAAAGAGCTCGGTATTTGCATTTGAATTATTTTTCCCAAGCAATTGATTCCCGCGGTTGTTACCCAGACGCTGTCCTGGGGAAGGGAAAGCCGGCTCCCTCCTAAAGCCGTGTGTGCTGTGACAAGCCCTCGTG
>NW_010531828.1:787-1048 GCF_000687285.1 Phaethon lepturus | reverse complement strand
AGACGGGAGCCTAAGCCCACCCCCCCAGGGGATAAATCCCTGCCAAACTCAGCCCGAAATGAAAGAACTTTATTTAAATCTGAAATAAAAGATTTTGCAAAGCCGGAGCAGAGGGTCCCTCTGGCGTGCCCCGTCCCCAGCAGCGTCTGACCCATCCCAGCCTTCCCCCGTGGGGCTATTTTGGGGGGGGGCTAATAGCATGCGGCACCCTATGGGTGAAACACGGGGCTGGGGCCACCCAGGGCTGCCCTGGGTCACAGC
>NW_010531828.1:0-254 GCF_000687285.1 Phaethon lepturus | reverse complement strand
CGCACTGGGATGTACTGGACTGCACTCAGATGCAGTGCTGTGGACTCACTGTGATGTACTGGACTGCACTCAGATGCAGTGCTCTGGGCGCACTGGGATGCATTGGGACACACTGGGTCACACTGGGATGCAGTGCTCTGGGCGCACTGGGACGCTCAGGGATGCAGTGTTCTGGGCTCACTGGGGTGCACTGGGATGAACTGGTACGCGGCGCTAGGCGGCAGTGATGGCGCTGGGAGGCCCCGGCGTCACGG
>NW_010531827.1:401-1011 GCF_000687285.1 Phaethon lepturus | reverse complement strand
CGGCCGAGCGTCCCTTCGCCTGCAGCGAGTGTGGGAAGAGCTTCCAGCACCGCGGGAACCTCATCACCCACCTGCGGGTGCACACCGGGGAGAAGCCCTTCGCCTGCACCGTCTGCGGCAAGAGCTTCAGCCAGAAGGGCGACCTGATGCGGCACCAGCGCATCCACACGGGCGAGAAGCCGTTCGAGTGCACCGTCTGCGGCAAGAGCTTCTGCTCCAAGCAGACCTTCGTCCTGCACCAGCGCATCCACACCGGCGAGAAGCCCTTCTCCTGCGCCGAGTGCGGCAAGAGCTTCAACCGCAAGGCCAACTTCATCACCCACCAGAAGATCCACCGCGGCGAGCGCCCCTTCATCTGTGCCGAGTGCGGCAAGGGCTTCTGCGCCAAGAAGACCTTCATCCTCCATCAGAAGATCCACATCGGTGACCGGCCCTTCGGCTGCTCCGAGTGCGGCAAGAGCTTCAGCCGCAACGGCGACCTGACGCGGCACCAGCGCATCCACACCGGCGAGCGCCCCTTCGCCTGCGCCGACTGCGGCAAGTGCTTCAGCCACAACGGCGAGCTGATCAAGCACCAGCGCATCCACACCGGCGAGAAGCCCTTCCCCTG
>NW_010531827.1:0-388 GCF_000687285.1 Phaethon lepturus | reverse complement strand
GCCAAGGCCCCCCTCACCCCCCACCAGCGCATCCACCCCGGCGAGCGCCCCTTCGTCTGCCCCGAGTGCGGCAAGACCTTCAACCTGAAGACCACGCTGATGAAGCACAAGCGCATCCACACGGGCGAGCGTCCCTTCACCTGCCTGGAGTGCGGGAAGAGCTTCAAGTACAAGGGCAACCTCCGGACCCACCACCTCACCCACACGGTGGAGCGGGTCTACCCCTGCACCGAGTGCGGCAAGGTCTTCAGCCACAAGAAGGAGCTGACGGCGCACCAGGGCGCGCACGCGGAGGAGAGGATCCTCTCCTGCTGCCGGGAGGGAGAGTCCTTCCACCCCTTCCTCCCCGTGCACCCGCTGCTCCTGTCCTGCGCCCGGCTCCCGGTGC
>NW_010531826.1:4282-5631 GCF_000687285.1 Phaethon lepturus | reverse complement strand
GTCTTTTCCAACCTTAACGATTCTGTGATATATTGCCTCAGAGATAGGACTTTCAGACTCCTCAGGGGCTGTAATTGTTGTCTTTCTTGGCTTTCTGTTTATTTCCAGGTTGGACAGCTGTCCTTCTCATGGGGCTACCATGGCTGAAAAGGGTTAAAACATTTTATGCTGTTTCGAAAAGAAGTTTCAGAAATTGTTGTCTTTACTAAATTTTGAAGTCTCTTTGTTTGTGTTTTTCATAAAATAAGAATTTGGTATTTCCTGAGAACAGGAATTCAGGGTTTCAGATAACTCTGGTGATGTTTCTTTTTCAGAAGGTTCCCCTTTGGTTTATTTAAGTTTCATCACAATAGATCTTTTGTTTTGCTTTTAAGTAGAGGGTGTTAGGTGAGGGTTTAAGGAGTACTGTTAAGTCTGAATATAAAATGAAAAGGCATTTAGAAAGATGTTTAGACTGGGCAGTGTTACATGCATTACCCCAGAGAAGCTCTGCTGTTGTGGTTCTTAATAAATGTAAATTGAGTCTGAGTTAGGGTCAAGACTTTGACCTAACACTGACTTCTAATACTGAATATGAGTCTGTGTGGATTGAGGATGGGCCTGGGGGCCTGTTGTTGCTAAAATAAATATTTTATTTTATTTTATTTTACGGTGAGCGGGCTGTTTTAACCCTCAGTTATCTTCATAGACTATTACATGACTTTATGATGCTTTTTTGAAAGACTTATGAAGCTGATTTTTATTTGCCATGGCTCTGTAGTCTGCAAAGTAATCTATAGTAGCTTGAAACTCACTGGGTTAGATCAGGGAATGTGTTGTCAGCCGCATTCTATATTTTCTGTAGAAGGCTCTGTAAACAGGTGGCCTTAAGAAAGTAAGTTAAACAGTTTTTTTTTTTTTAATTACCATGTACGTATCTTGAAGTCTCAGGGTTGGAACTCTGCAAGTGCTTCTTTTCTTTTCCTTTCTTTTGAATCAGAGTTTTTCACTCTTCCTCACCTTTTTCTGCTCTGTGCTAGTTATAGTAGAACTGCTGCTGTCCTATTAGGAGTTAACTGAAAATTAGAGAGAGAATGTATATGTCCGTAGCAGGAAGAGACTTTTAGAAACTCTTATGAGTAAAACAAATAAAGTATTCTGAAGTAAAACATTATGTGGTCTCATAAGTATTTTGTCCTCATTTCTATGAAGGAAGGGTGTTTTTTTTTTTTTTAGCCTTCACTCTGTAATCCATTACAGAGACTTTCTCAGTGAGTATTTTGAGGGGTGTGATGTATATAAATGTGAAATGCCATCTAGAATTTGTCATGGTTTAACCCCAGCCAGCAACTAAGCACCACACAGCCTCT
>NW_010531826.1:0-3958 GCF_000687285.1 Phaethon lepturus | reverse complement strand
CAACTTCTTGTGCACCCCCAGCCTACTTGCTGGAGGGGTGGTATGAGAGACGGAAAAGGCCTTGACTCTGTGTAAGTACTGCTCAGCAATAACGAAAACATCCCTGTATTAGCAACACTGTTTCCAGCACAAATCCAAAACATAGCCCCATATTAGCTTCTATGAAGAAAATTAACTCTATCCCAGCTAAAACCAGCACAGAATTTAATTGTAGTTTTTGCACTGCTTCTGCTGGGTGGCTTTAATTTGCACTTGGAATAGAGAAAATACTGAAATTTTTTTTTAATAGAACTAGCTTGACAATTGCCTGGAAGCTGAGTAGAACAATGTAGGAGGTAACTGAATGACTCTTCCATGAAGGTTGGCTGTTTTTTGCTTAAGTTAAATGATTTTGAAGTTTCATGTAAGTTCTTAAAGTGGCATTGATTGTGTAGAAATTGCTAACACACTTGGCACTGATCTTTGGCAAATACCTTCAGGCAGTCTGGTCATGTTAGAATCTTCTGATTGTTTACACACTTAGTAAATTATAGTGGTCATTACTGTAATGCCTTTTGGGATCAGAGATGGAGAAAGTGTCTTTGATTTATGAATTCTTTTGAGCAACTTACAGGTTTTAAATATCCAGAAATTCAAATTTTGAGTGTCTTGAAAAATTGGAAATCCATGTGTTCTGTAGAAGTGTGCTTTAATACTTCTGCAATAGCTCTTATTCTGTAATACTTAGTACTGAGTGCTTCAACAAAATATTTGAATAGCCACCAAGTTTAGAATGCTATGGTGTTGTCAGAGCTAATGTGTATGTGTTTTCTCTATATATAGTTTGCCCATCTTGCTATGGCTTTATTATAGCATAAACAGATGATCCTACTAGGTTTTTCACAGCTGGGGTGATAATGTTTCAGCTGTTGAACAACATTAGTTCTTTGTCTATGTAGGATTTCTCATAATTTCTAGCAATATAAATGCTTTTTTGCAAGTCTTAGGACCCTATTCCGTTTTTAGTATAGCTTTGTGAAGTTTTTGAGAGTCAGGGATCTTGGAGGCAAACTGGGAAAGGACGTCATTAGGGAATAATGTAAGTTAAAGTTTTAAGGGACATCGGTAGGGCATTTCTGTTCAGGGTCTCTTCCCTGTCCCTTCCTTTCCTGCAGGCTATGTGTATGAACCCTGTCTCCTGTTGCGCTCTGCATGCCAGCATCTTTAGGAGACTGGGTCCTAGTATATGTTTGCGCTCTTTTGTATGCACATCTGAGCTGGGGTGTTCCTACAGTAAGTAGGAAGAAGCTGCAAGAGCTTGTGCTTTGCTCAGCAAAGCTAAACCCAGTGTATTAGTAAGGCTTACTTGCTTGTACATATGCTAATATAATCATGTGGCTTTCCCCCTCTTGGAGCAGAGACAAGAATAAGATGGCTGCTCACCATATATAGCGTACATACTTTGCTATCTTGTCCACACCATTTGTGTGAACAGGTCTAAGGAAATCCATGAGGGTCACAGAAATTCAGATCTTTATAAACCTGGAAGTGAAAAGTTAATGTATTATATGTCACGGTAAAATGAGGTGGGGAAGGGGGATGCAGTAGGAGAGAGCGTGTCACAGTGGTGGTGGGGGAGTACAGCTGAAGAGGCAAGGTAAAAGTAGGGAGCGGAAGATAAGGTAGGTTGGGTAACGCTGAGGCACAGGGCCATCATTAGGAAATGGACAGTATTTAATAAGTGAGGGTTTCAAGTGATTAATGGATAACTGAACAGGAAGACATGTGTGAGCTTGGGAATTTGGGTAAGGGGCATGGGAAGAGGAGAAAGTGAATAAATGCTACAGGAGGTAGTGGGAGAGAAATGGTCTAATGAACATGGATTTTGGATAACTTATTCTTTAAGCAGAAATAAGATCTTAGTCTTAGCTCTGTGCTTTGCCATACCTGAGTGGAAAGTCTGAGCTTTCAAAGTTAATATGGTAACAAGTTTCTATTATAAACTTTATTTTAATTTCCCTTTATGCTTGTCTACAAAATTAGTTTTTACTTGAAAAATTCTAGGTCAGCTCTGACAAAAAATACTTTTGTGTTGTCTTTGTGTAAACAAACATGACAGTTGTAAACATTATTTTGATCTTTGAATCAATCTAGATTTAAAATTTTGTCTTGGGAGCTAGTCATAGCTTAAAGTGCTATTCTAGTGTGATTGCTGGCAGATAAAAATAATTCCCTGCTTAGCAAGTTTAATGAAATAAGTATTTCATTGAGTTAGGATGTTTATAAAATTATAAAAGACTTGTAGGAAGACAGATAAAGCAAAGATTTGTGGTGGTGTATTTGTGAGAATACTAGTGCTATTTAAAAGCATTAAATAGTGGAATGACTTGCATCTATAGTGATCTTTGATCTTCAGTCTAAGTGTTTTGAGACTGTTAGGTATTTGGAATATGAGAACAGTGTTAAAAGTTCAAACCAAATCCTTGTTCCATAACCTGTAACCGGCAATGGTCAGGCCATGTTCAGGGAACATGGAATGAATATTCCTCCAGTGTACACTGACTTCAACTGGGTGGGTGCTTCCCAGGCCATGCGTGGCTTACAGATCCATTGCTGTCTGTCAAACTTCATTATCAGTCTCCTATGAATTTAACTAATTTTTTTAAAGGTGTTTTGTTTTTCTTTAAACTTTTGCCTTCCTATAAAAACAGTTGAATAGAAACATAGAAAAGAAGTTGACCTTTGACTTTTCTAACCCATGAGCTAGTCCATTTACCACCTTCTAGTTCTTGTCTGTGGAAAAAGAAAAAAAATAATTTTCTTGTGCAAATAGTACATTATTCTATATTGCTGTTCTCCCTCTATGTGCATTATTATTCTTTCTACCCCTTTTCTTCACTGTCCCTCTCTAGCCTCTTTAATAGGCAGTAGTTCTATAATGCTGAGCATTATTGGTTTTTTGTGCACCTTTTTCTAGTTATGCTGTATGCCATTTAAAGTAGGTGTCAAGGAACTGTTTGCAGTGTTGAAGATAAATGTCTGCTTCTACTCTGTTTCAGGTACACCAGAAAGTTTGAGTTAATTTAAAGGATGATTTAGTTAGACTGTTGTGTGCTAAACTGACCTTCTGTGAAGGTTCCTTCAGTTGTCTGAGGTCTTTGCAGTAAGTGCCAGAAATGATCAGTCTGTCTGCCTGAACTGTCTGGAAAGATCAGTTCAATGGATTGAAAAATGTTCAGGATGACACTGACTGTTACAAAATATCTTTTTTCCCCACTGTTTAATATCAGTATAATCTCTGTATATTGAAATATGATGTTCCTTCTCTTGTAGATTATCTGCAAACTCTGAGCCTGGGGGGGGAACCACCAAAAAAACAGAACAGAGGGTGAGGCAGTATACGTTCTATGACTTTAACGTCATCTAGCCTACTGGAGGAATCAGTTCCATTTATGAAGACCACAATCTTTTTGAGATGACTTTCAGGATCACTTGATTAAAAACTGTTAGATGGTTGTGCAGTCTCTATCCCTGGAGGTTTTCAGGACTTGCCTGGATAGAACCCTGAGCAACTTGATCTGAGTTCATAGCTGAGCCTGCTTTGAGCAGGAGGTTGGACTAGACATCTCCTGTAGTCTCTTCCAAGCTGAATTATCCTATGATCCTGTATTTCTCTGCAACCCACAGCCTGAGGCCCTATATGTTAAATAACTGCTGGAGCAGAGGAGTTTATATCTGGCAATTGCTGCCAGGAGTGGTGTAGTTAACATCACTTCACTGAAAAATACTCGCTTCAAAAATAAATTCAGTTTTCAATACTAATCAAGGGAAAATATTCCTAGTGCTTGAATTGTTTCCATAATAATATAACAGTTTTTGTGAATAGATAGAAGTGTATATTCATTATGCCACAGCTGTTTGTCCAATAGGTTTTTAGTTTGCATATGTGTTCATAGAATCATAGAATCTTTGGGTTGAA
>NW_010531825.1:4762-9598 GCF_000687285.1 Phaethon lepturus | reverse complement strand
CCCTCAGCAAGCGCTAACTAGGTGCAGGCTTGGAGTTAAATTAAGCGGGCTGCTCCCAGTTATTGTTCAGGGGAATTATGTGCCCAATTTCCCTCCTGAGCCGCGTTGCAAATTGACTCCTAAGTGTCCCGTGAAATGGCTGCATAATTTGCACATTTGAGAAGCGGCGGCAGGAACACGTCTGAGAGCTGGGTGCATTGCTTTGCTACCTTCTCCACCTCACTCGGTTTTTAGCTGGTTTTATTGCCAGCTTTCACCCACCCCACGGCTCTCACAGGGTTTAATCACAGCGTCCGTGGGCTCTGCCACTCTCTGAATGCATCTTCCCTCCCGTCCCATCCTGAACAGCTCCAAAAAGTGAAGTTGTGCAGCTCTCGCCTCTCTGGGAACCAGAGGTCCCTTCCCACACTCCAAACCCTGATCCCATCCCCAGGAGCCTCCATGGATGCACGGCAGCTGGCCCCCATCTCCCGAATCCCACTGCATTTTCCCATTTGCTTTACTGGGGGGAGATCAGACTTTAAGATTCAGATCCTCCTGATTAGGGCAGGCTTTGGATTAGACTCTGAATTAGGTCAGGGTATGGGATGTTTCATCCTCCCAGTTGCTTTCGTGTTTCCCTCCTGCATCTTTCCTGGGGCACGGCTGAACTCGAGCCTCCCTGGCCACCATGCGGCTCATGCTCATGAACCAAAGGGCGAGTTACACACACAACATGGGCACAAGCACCACAGCCTGGCTTCAAGTAGCCCCTGTCCCTTCCTCCCTCCCCTTGCACCCAGCACCCAGCTCAGGACCCTTGGGAGGGTGCAGCCATCATGAGCACCGTGGCATCGCGTCCTTCTGAGCCTTTCGGGGGAGAAAGGTCTTAGCTAAGATTCAGAAAGTCCTTGAGTATCAACAGCAGTGACAAGTGATTTCCCATGAAGATTAACCCACTTCTCAAGTCAAGAACAGCAGCCGTCCCCTCTGTGCCGAGTGGCGTTTTGAGCAGATCTGAGTCCTTCCAACAAATGAAAAACTATTAGTAAACGGAAGCATTTTTAATGAAAACTGACCCAATTTTGAATGCCACTTCTTCTCCCACCTCGGGAATAGTATGTGCCAGAGTTCGAGTGAAATTAGGTCATTGTTGAACAAAGGTCATGAAAGAACATGAAAAGCTTTTCAACGGGAAACCCCAGGTTTTATGGCTTTTTGTGGAAATCCCCTCCCAAATAAAGTTATAAATGTGTATGACAAAATGAGTTATAAATGAGTGACAAAAAAGTGCACGGAGCAAATCATTCCTCTATTTACCCAGTATACCCAGTGGGTGCTGTTTAGAAAATGCAGCTTAAACCAAGTGCAGATTTCACCCCTTCTGAACTTGCAGTGAGTTTTGGGAAGACAAAGACATTAACCTGGCGAGAACTTGACTTTTTTTCCTACTAAATCTTTACATCCTTCAAACCTGGCCATTGCTGCTCTCCTGCAGGATGGGGATTTGGGTGTATGTCCTGAGACCTGGAAGCTCAGGGGTGCAGGCAGGGAGGGCTCGGCTGTGCCTCTGATTCAGCCCAGTGCAGAAGCACATACTCCCATCCATTGACTTAGCACTTAAACACCCGCCTTGCTGAATCAAAGCCCTCTTACAGTAAATACTCACTTAGCTTTCACAATTGCCATCTGATGATCTAATCCCTGCCCATTTCCCTCGGAAGGGACTGCGGAGGCAGTCCCTTTCTGCAGAAAACCAGCGTGGATGAGCGCTGCATTTGGAATGGTTGGGAAACATTTACAAATAAGTAAATAAAAGTAAAAGTTTGGTGTTAGGCTCGCCCAGGAAAGTTTTCCTTTCAGAGGATAGTTCAGGGGGGCTGCTCTAGCATTAGGGCTCCCCAATGTCTGCTCCAGCACAGACAAGGTGTGTGCAAATGGAGCAGCAGCCTGAGAAACTTCTGTCTGTGGTTTTGGGAATGAGGTGGGGACAAGGAGGCCTGATCCTGCAGCAGAGGTGGCTCTATCCATTGTTTGATTTGATTTTTAAAGGCTCCTGTGCCTGTGTGCATATGCACCCACGCATACATATCTGCAAATGCAAAACTCGGTGCATATGTTCCCCTTTAATGTAAGTTTGGTCTCGATTGCATCTGATTTGGGTGGTTGCTCGAGGTGCTGGTGGCGACTTCCCCATTTGGTCTTGCAGGACCAACTCACTCCTGCCGCTGCCCATCCCTGCTCCCACATGTGCCGAATTCAAGGCCCCGCTGCCATCCTGTCCCCATCCATGGCACCGCTGCAGGGGCCAGCGAGCCGGCCCAAGGGCGCAGCGAGCACGGCCACGATCTGCGCGAGGGCTCGTGGCACGTGTCCCTGTTGTCCCCAAGCTCATGGGAGCTGCTCTGTGGCCCCAGTCAGGATCCTGGGCTGGCGTTGGACCCGGGGATGCTGCAGCGTCGTTAAACTGGAGCCCTCGGTGGGGGAAGTGGCACAAGAAGTTGAACTCTGGCTCCAGACAAAGTGCTTTTGTGCTCCTGCCAGAGAGCGAGCAGGGATAGCTTCCTGCTGCCCCACTTTTGGGGGATGCTTCCCTCTTCTTCGGTGTCCTGTCCTGCTGCTGGAGCATGGAACGGGCCAGATCTTGCCCTCCAGAACCTTCCTCCAAATCCACATTTCCATCCAAGTGCATCTCAACCCCAGCACTGGCTGCTTCGCCGCCTTTCCCTCTCCTCCTCCTCCTCCTGGCTGCGCCGTTAGCATCCTCCCCATGTAAATTTTAATGAATTCTCATCAGACCAAAGTAATCACCAGTCAGCAAAACTTAATTTTACAAAAAGACAAAAAGAGGCTTCGCTCTAATTGATGGAAAATTGGTCGTTTCTTGTCAGGTTATTGTTCATTTCCCACCCGCTAATGACTCTGCTCCCGCCAGCCGTGCCCGGCCCGGGAGCCCGGCGAGCATCACGGCCGCCCTGCGGAGCGGCCCCAGCAGCTCTCGCCCTAAGCGGAGCCATTATGAAACCTGAGATGAAGAGGAATATTTTCATTAATAAACTTTCAAAAAGCAACACGATGGAAACTTTAACAAAGAGTGAGGAAGATGAGCTGATGTCCTGCCCAGCCGCCCCGGGGGAAGCGGCAGGAGCCATGGGAAGCACTCGGCTGTTTTCATCACAGCACACAAGGCAAGCAAAAAGCGTCGATAAAAGAGAGACGGTTACATTTTTGGATGCCTTTCTGTTTTAATCACCCAAGTTGAGAGCCAGGTAAATGAGGCTGGATCCCTGGTGCAAATCTGGTAGAGCTTTGCTGAATTTGTGAACTCGGACATCAGAACTGGCTTCTCATAGAACCAGATGCTGTCCCTTTATCACAGTGTTCTTAGGATGGGGAAAAAAAGCTGGATAATTTTCTTTCCCTTCAAATATTGGCAGCCCAAAGGAAAACAGACCTGTCTCGCTATCCCAGCCACTGTTATTTACGGATCATATTGCAGTAGGGCCCAGGGACCCTGGTCTGGTCCCATCTTGTTCGGTATCGTCTAAACACACCCATGGAGTACGCGGAGCTGTGTCCCTGGCGCGAGGCAGCCCCCAGCCTCCCCGCACCGCTCCACGGGCTTGGTCTACACAGGCTATTACGGTAATTTGATAAGCCAGTTCTTCGTGATATGAATCTTCGCCTTCGTTAAAGGGAGGAAAAAAAAACCACCATTGCATTTTGATGGCTCACAGGGACAGTTCATTAAGCAATCAACTCTTTTAATGAAATATTTCTTTGTTAAAATATTCATTGATCTACCGCCGTTTTGCATGGAGAAAGGGAAGGACCATGTCCCAAATGCTTTTCTGTTGAGTCTTCCCAAGCACACACTTAAAACAGCGGGTTGTGCCGCGGCATTGCAAACACAGTAATTCACACACCAGCCCTTGGCCGGCACCCTTCAGGGCGCCCGGCTGAGCCCCCGGGCTGAAGCGAGGATCTCAGGCTTTCTAGATATTTTTTCCCCCCACTTTCTCACTCTGTTATGCCTAATGATGCCTGAGGTTTTACACACCAGGTCTGGGGCTGCTTCTTCGGAAGCCACGGGGGGATGTCGGGGTCTGGCTCAGGCAGAGCGGTTTGTGCCACAGTGACCGGGTGCCCTGTGGGGACGTCGCAGAGACTGGGGGGAAGTTGGGCCGAGAGTGAGCGGAAATGGGCGACTGTGGAGCGGGTAGAGCCGGCGGCGGTGGGCAGCGTGGGAAGAGGGGAGTCCCAACGGGAGGGACGGGCTCTCCTGGCCGGGTGCGCGGGCACGGGGGACCCCTTTGCACCCGTGGGCCAGCGCAGCAAAGGCTGTTTCACATCCCACCAGGGATTCAGCCAGATGCTCTGGCCCCGGTGTAAGAACAAGGAGGAGGGAGCTCAGACAGCCAGGATGGAGAGCATTGGCAGAAGAAGAAAGAGAGGAGGGAAAAAAAATATATCAAAGAGTGAGAAATGAACAACTGCAGACAAAGCGCTGAATCTGGCCTCCCCCCTCCTTTCTCAAACCTTACACCATGAGTAATCCCCGCCGCTCGGCACCGTGACGACTCAGACAAGTAGTCACCGCGTGCGGGTAAGCATCTCCCCGAAGGAAACAATGCAGACAAACACGGTGAGTGGTGAATGCAGACGTCCTGCTCTGGATGAGTAACGTTATTTGAAAAGCAGATAAATAAAAAAAAAAAAGAGAGAGAGAGAAGAAGGGAAAGGAGGAAAAAAAACCACCAAAGCACAGCACATGCCAGTGGGGAGAGAGAAGCCAGGTGTCCTGTGTGCTGGTGGCATGGCACGGCACGGCACAGCGTGGCACGTGGGCTTCCGAGT
>NW_010531825.1:2461-4638 GCF_000687285.1 Phaethon lepturus | reverse complement strand
CCGCCTGCGCTCGCAGGCTCCTTCCTCTCCTGCGCTGAGGCTTTGCAGGCACGGAGGAAAATTGGTCACTGTCTGGAGACCCCCCATGCCACATCTTTTTCTCTGTGTGTGGGAGCAGCACACCCAGGTGCCGGTGTTTTCGCCTCTCTGCTGTCTCTCCTTTAACCATTAGCTTCATCTCACTAAAACCCAGCTGAGCCCGTACGTCTGACCCTCCTCTGCCTGTGCAACTAGGGGAAACTGAGGCATGGCACAGCTGTGAGCCGGAGGGGCTGCAGACCCCCTGCCTGGGCTCCGAGGCTGTGCCTGGGATGCTGCAGCATTTCCCCCCATGTCCCCTCTCTGCCTGCAGCTCTGAAGTAAACTGAGGCTTGGCACGGCGTCGAGCCAGAGGGGCTGCAGCCCCCCTGCTTGGGCTCCGAGGCTGTGCCTGGGATGCTGCAGCATTTCCCCCCATGTCCCCTCTCTGCCTGCAGCTCTGAAGCGGAGTCGGCAGCCCCTGTGGCTGTCAGGATCCCCCCTCCCCGGGGGGCTGCTCCCCTGGGGAGATGCCGTGGGGCTTTCTGCCCGAGGGCGATGGAGATTACGCTGGCCGGGGCAGGGCGGAGCGGTGCCGGACCCCCGTCAGACAGCAGCCTGTCGCTTTAAAAGGGAGCCAGGAGCCTCTCATCACTTACAGTAACTCGGTGCATCATTTCTTTGCCTTACGCAAGAGGCGAGCGGGGTCCAAGATCGCAGCGTCGGCCACGGCCCCGCCAGCACGTCCAGGCAAAGCCGGATTCCTCCAGGCACCCAGAGGCCTGCGAGCATGGGCTGAGCGGGGCGTGCGGCCACGCCGGTGCCCTCCCTTGAGGGTTCTGGGGGTCTCCTTGGGACCCCCGGCTTCGCCAGCCCCGTGCTGGCTGTGGATGCGGCGCCCAGAGCTGTGGGCTCGTCCTGAGGAGGGGGGGTCCTGCACCCTTCTCCACTGCAGCGATGCCCAGGAGGGCAGCTGGGTGCACACGCTGCCGAGAGAAGCCCTGGGGGTGGTTCAGCCCCAGGCCCCGGAGGAGGCGAGGGAGCGGGGTGGAGGTTTGGGCTGCGGGCGCTGCCGGGCACTGCAGCTTCACAGGGTGCGGCGAGAACTGCATGAAAATGTCTGGTATATGTTGGGTGGGAAAACAGCTTTTCTGCTCATCTGTTGAAACTTGGAAGAGATGGGAGTTCGGGGCTTAGTTGAGACAACGCACAGGTCCCTCCCCAAAACTCTACTCTGGAAGGGAAAAAGTAACTTTCTTCCCTTATTCTCCCTGTTTTCCCATTCCCAATTTTCTTCTTTCTCTTCTTTCCATATGTTTTTTTCTTTATTTTGCTTTGAAAGAAGGAGGGAGAGAATCCTAGACAAGGCAGGAAGCAGAGGAGTTCAGGGCACTTGTTCACATCATCAAATACAGACTTTTCAAATGAGCATCTTTAGAAAAGTCAGGTTTTCTTTTTGAAGTTACTCTTCCCATAGAAGAAAAAAAAAAAAAAAACAAATGAGATGTGCTCCACCACCCATTCGCCAGAAATGGCCAGTCCATAACCTGGGGCAAACAGGCTTTGGATCCGGCTCGGAGAGAACTTTCCTGGAAGGATGAGGATGCTACCTGGATCAGAGCTGCTTTGCCTTGAGTGGGATTTAGAACAAATCTAAATGGACCTTTTCCATGGAAGATTTCAGCTTTCTGTCAACCTTAAGGCAAACAGAATTTTTCCTTTCCAGGTAACCACAGAATCAAAAACCTTTGGTTGAAAATTTTCACTTTTTAAAGATTTTCGATACTCTGGTTAGAAGAGCGGACACTTTCTGGAGGAGAAAAAAAAATTGCCAGGAAAAACAATTTCCCCCAAATAAGAGTTTGGGGACCGATTGCAGAGGCAGAAGAGTGAGGATGAGCACCATGCTTGGCAGAGCTGGAACCTGTAATTTTCCTAGAAGAGACAAAGGACACTACATTTGGGACCCGTCACTTACCCCACTCTAACGCCTGGTCCTCCATCCACGTGTCTCAGCACTTTATAACCTGACATTATGCAAAATGTTTAGTCCAAGAGCTATAAATCCTGCTGCCTCTGTTACACCCTTTTGGAGGTGGTACATGCCCAAAGCTTTGCCTGGTGCAGAATAAAGGAAGTTTTTCCCTTCCTTTCCCCCC
>NW_010531825.1:1327-2430 GCF_000687285.1 Phaethon lepturus | reverse complement strand
CCCCCCCTCGTTGGGGACTTTAGCGCTGGAGCATGAGCACCCCCGGTCTCTCTCGCTGTCACCCTCCTGGGAGTCTCCCGGTCGCCCCCGCAGCATCCCTGATGTCCCCGCGGCCATCGGCTTTCCAGCTGTGGTAGGGGCAAAGCGGTCTCACGGAGCAGGGACCAAACCCTGGTGTGCAAGGTGCTGTACAAAACCCCGACAGAAGCCTGGTCAAGCCATGTGTCCTCACCCAGATTCCTGCACCCTCCTATTTTGTTCCCCGGCTGACACGGATGAACAAAGAGGGATCTTTGGGCCACGCTCAATTCACAAACTCCCCTTGGTGGAAGGCTGCCCATGTCTTTTTGTGCAAATCCTTCCCGCTCAGATGCTATTGATGTCTTCAAAGGGGCTATTCTTATGTTGAGAAAAGAGGGCAAGTGCAGGTTTGATGAGGCTCGTCACGCAAAGCTACTTTTCACTCAGAAAAGTGCCAGTTTGTGATTTAAAAAAAAAAAAATTCTGTTTTTCATAGTCTGATATTTGGGTGAATAACTCATAAAGTCAGAACACCAGGTCTGTATTAGGCCACAAATTTGGGGAGACGAGTGGGAAAACAGCTTTTATGTATCCGGGAGGGAAATAAAACTCCTTGAACCCACAAAAATGCCCAGAGAGAATCATCTCAGCCGAGCCAGTGGCAGGGACTGGCTTGGCGGCCATCCCGGCGGAGCCAGTGGCAGGCACTGACTTGCGGTGCCTCCGTTCGGCTGCTGCGGTCAAGGCTTCCTCCAGGCATGATGGTGGGGCAGGGGAGGGCAGTGAATCTCTATGGGGCTGCCCCTCTGCGTGTGGGGAGCAAACTCATCGCACCGGTCTCAGAGCTACCAAGTCTTCATGGGTTTGCAATGTGCCAGGAGGGATCTGGTCTGAGCTGGGGGAGTCGAAGCCGCTCCGCTTCCCACGTGGTGCCTGGCCCTGAAGTGGGTTGGGGTGCCCCGTATCTCCAAGCCCTGAGCACAGAACGAGCTCTCGACGCTTTCCCCCTTTCTAACACCTTCTTTAAAATTTCCCTTTTGAGCAAATCAATAGCTAAATAATGGAAAAAAACGCCTTCGCCA
>NW_010531825.1:454-1116 GCF_000687285.1 Phaethon lepturus | reverse complement strand
CTGCGGATCCAAGGGGTCACCCGGTCGCCTTCCCGCGGCACATCCGCCGTGGCTGCCGGCAGGGGCTGGAGGACAGCTGGGAGCGGAGGGAGGGCTTGTGCCACGCTGCGGATGCCAGGCTGGGTTTGAGGGGTGCAGAGCGTCATGCTGCCCGCCGGCCCCGCTCGCACCGGGTCCGACCTTCATAGGAAATTCCCTGCCTGCGATGGAGAAAACTCCCTGACGAAGCCAGGGAACATGGGGAGGGCTGGATAGAGGTTTTTTCATCTGGTTTTTCATTGCCAGGGAGAGGGGAAAGCTCTGCCTCCCCAAAGGAAAGTGTGCTGGCAGGAAGCAGAGCCCGCCGGGAGCCGGTGCACAGTGCTTCCGAGAAACAGGTCCTGGGGGGCCTCTTCCAAGAAAGTCGGCTCCTGCCACCGGGACCTGATTCTGCAGAAGCGGGTGTGCAGCAAACTGGGAGCCCCAGAACTGCCTGAAAACAAGCTGAGCCCTCCAGAAAATCTCAGGCCCCCAAAAAGGGTTGGGCTAAGACCTGGGTTTAAGGCTAGGCTCAGCCTAGGAGCCAGTCCGGGGCGCTCGCAGTGCTGGCAGCCGGCCCTGCCCTCGCCCTCGTCCTGTTCATCCCCTCGAGGGAAGATCTTTTGGGGAGCAAAACCGATGGG
>NW_010531825.1:0-325 GCF_000687285.1 Phaethon lepturus | reverse complement strand
AGCTGGGCGGGAACCAGCTTTTCATTGCACAGAAACAGACTTTTAATTCACGGATAGATTATTTTTAAAAAACAGTTTTCCTAGAAAAGATTAAATTATAAAAATAAAAAAAAATCCAGGTGAGATTTCAATCCAATTTCACCTTTTAAAATTATTTTATCTGTCCATAAAATGGACATTTCAAAGAAGCTACTTTTGAAGTAAAGAGAGGAGGACATAGAGCGGTCACACTTCGGTGCTATTGAAGCATACTGGCTTCGCCACTTTGCAAAAAACTTTATTTCACTCCTTCCACATTGCTGTTCCCACCTGTAAAATGGGTGTA
>NW_010531824.1:1460-1774 GCF_000687285.1 Phaethon lepturus | reverse complement strand
CAGGTGTGGGGGTGACAGGGTCCCCCCGGGAAAGATGCTGGGAGCGAGCCCACCCACCAGCAAGTTTAATTAATATTCATCTGTCGCTTTCTAATGGGAAACTGTCTCTGAGTCACACTGACATTTCCCTGGGACAATGGTAATTAAGCACCTGGGTAAGAGAAATGTGCAGTAATAGAAAAGTTAAGTTTTCGTAACTGCATGAGTGAGAAGCGGGTTCGGCGAGGAGGGGGATGAGCGTGTGTACCAGGCTCCCGCGAAAGCAAGTGGGAGTTAATGGCAGATAACGTCACCCGCGGCAGGGGCACCGGCGC
>NW_010531824.1:1121-1334 GCF_000687285.1 Phaethon lepturus | reverse complement strand
TCCCCATGGGTGGGACGAGCTCTGCCGGCCGCCTGGGCTCTCCCCGAGCAGCAGGACCATGACCCAGCGCTGCCAGTGGGAACATCCCATGGGAAGGCAGTCGCTCCGCTGCAGTTCCTCCAGCACCATCGGCTTTATCTGGTTCACTGGGACGGGGCTTTCCCAGAAACAGCTCCGTCGCTCGCTCACCCCCCTGGCCCCGCAGTGACGCCA
>NW_010531824.1:825-1040 GCF_000687285.1 Phaethon lepturus | reverse complement strand
TGCTGCCCGCTGCCGAGGCTGCAGGGCGAGGGATGTGCTGGATGCATTTCGTGGACCATGAGGGGTCCCCGCAGCTCCGTGGGGAGAATTGTCCGGGGAGGAGCTAAGCCTGGGGGTCCGCTCCCAACTGCCCGCAGGAGCCGTGCAGTCTCGTCGACCCTGAGAGCACTGGAGCGAACCTCCAGTGGCACGACCCGCACATGACGGGGGCGCGG
>NW_010531824.1:0-296 GCF_000687285.1 Phaethon lepturus | reverse complement strand
CCAAGCCATGGGTGTCGGCGGCTCCGGGGGTCTCCGTTCAGGGGTGATGCAGCCCAGAGCTGCTGCAGGCTGCGTGATCGCACCAGCACATGCCTCAGAAATGAGTCAAGAAACCAAGTAATTTTTTGAGCTCCTCTGTAAACTGGCTCTGCAGATGCTCTCCTTGACCGCCTGCTGCTAACGTCACTGCACGGCGGGCAGGAAAACCTGGGGAGAAGCGGCTGGAAAAAAGCTTGTTAGGGGGTGTGATCGCCATTCCCTCCCCGCAGCCCACGGGGACGGGCACCGCGGCGTGC
>NW_010531823.1:0-355 GCF_000687285.1 Phaethon lepturus | reverse complement strand
AACCAGAAGCTGGTAAAACTCCAGAGAACAAAAGGGAGCTACAACAGATACTTGGGACTTTAGATTATTGGCGGAAATGTGTCCCCGGGTTTTCTATAATTGCTAAGCCCCTGTATAATTTGATTAAGAAAATTTCCCGGTGACAGTGGACCCTTCAGCACAAGGAAGCCTTGAATTTACTGATTCATGAGCTTCGCATATATCAGACTTTAGGCCCTATACAACAGACAGATCCTATACAGATTGAGTGGTGATTCAGTTAACATGGTTCTCATTGTAATTTATATCAACGGGGAAGAGAAGGCCCTCATAGACCCTTGGAACTCTCTTCTCATTCATTCAGTGATACTGAGCA
>NW_010531822.1:22276-24231 GCF_000687285.1 Phaethon lepturus | reverse complement strand
GCCGGCCGCACAGCGGGAGGGGGAAGCCAGCTATCAGAAGCAGCATTAACTTCTGCAGCGAGAACAAAAGCCTCAGGTATGGGGCCACAAAAAGATAAGCACCTGGCTCCTCCTGCACCAGGAATAAACGGCATTTAGACCCCCGTGCTTCCCGAAGGACACACCCGAAGGCCCCAGCAGGCTGCCCCTGCCTAGCAGCAATGGGCTGAGACTGACTTCTTTGCTCTTAACCGGACCTAGAAAACGGTCCTTGCGCCCCCGCTTGAAAGCACAAGCATGCTAGAAACACAGCAGTGGGAGGCAGGCGCCTGAGGTCTTCCAAATCCGAGATCATGTATGAGATGTGGTAGCACCATCCACAAGCCTCAAACACAAAGGGCAGGTCCCAGGTGATGTCAGCCCGTGGAACGCCACGTGCTGGGCTTACTGCAAGGTGGGCGGGGGAAGACAAGACAGAACTGCAGTTGCAGCAGACATGCACCCAAACCTAGGAACTAGAGATGCAGCGATGCGGCACTGCCCTGGGGGAGTCGGGGATGGAAATTCCAAAGTATTATACAAAAACGACACCCATAACCAGTAGGGCCCAGACCTCACCGCCACAGGATGGCCAGCAGCTGTAGTGACCCTGTGACCCACTCCCCACACCACGCTCTACCCCCAGAGGCTGCCCAGGCTGCTCCTCCTTTGATTGAAGACTTGCTGAGAATTTGGCCCAGCTGCTCAAAAAGACGCTGGTGATTAACCTGCGCCTCAGCAAACAACTTCCCTCTCCGTAAGAACCTCAGGTGCCAGACTGCGTCAGCTGACAGTAGTCAGATACGAGACAAACAGCCTTCAGGGACGCCCATTAACAGCAATAAGCATATATTCGTTAGGTGTTTTACCAGCTCTGGGTAGGCGATAATTATTTTCCCTTGTGTAAATCAGTCTATAGCAAATTAAATCCCTAATTTCACTACAGGGATTTGTATGAGCTTCCACCAACCTTGATTTTAAGCTGCCTATTTCACCTCAGACATCACTGTTTCATTGATTACAACGTATAAATAGAAACACATGTTTGTGGATCAACACTTTTTCTGCATTGCATATAATGACAGATACATTACGGTACTATACAACAAGCAACCAGCCAATTCTAACCCCAACACTAGGTGCAAGCTAGGAATATTCCCACTGAGAACAACAGGGTTAAACTGGCCCAAACATTTTATGTTTCTTAATATTAGCAGCAGGCTTCTGCAAGCCAATCTTTTAACTAGCAATGAAAATGTAGACCTCACTCCCATTTCTTTCTCAAACACCTGTTGATATCAACGGTAATCATGTCATGAAAGAGTGCACAACTGAATATACTGGAGCCAAAAACATTACTCAAAAAATCTTTTATTTTCAATTTTATGGAAAACACTGCAGTCTTTCTCATTTGGCCTTTATAAAAGATGAATGGATTTTCTTTTTTAATCAGTTGTGAAAATGGATTTTACTACCTAATTATGCCTTCAAAAAAACTTGATCAGGAAGACTATTCAGAAAATAAAGTAACAGCCCAATGAACACTGTGACACAGCTAAGGATAGCACAGAGGGACAGATACTCTTCTGTTACACCGTTTCATCACAGAAGTCAGAAGTTCCTGTTTGTTTTTTCTCTGCAAGGCCACGTTACCCACCAGGCTAAACCCCCCCCCCCCAGCCACAAGCGGCACCGCAGCCAGCACGCGCACCGCGCCGCGACACGCTCCGGCCAGCCCTGACCCCCGCGAAGTGCCTGTGTATCATCGCGCTTAGTTCTGTGCATGAATCCTGGAAAGCTTGGGCTGGACACCAGGCAACTGATCCATCTCTCAGCTTTGCACTGCAAAAACTCAGCCTTCTGATCCCTCTGCTGTCTCCCGCTGCCCGGACAAGCCTGGACATACCGACACGACGGGCCTTCCCAAAGCCAGGCTC
>NW_010531822.1:0-22223 GCF_000687285.1 Phaethon lepturus | reverse complement strand
TCAGGGCAGCCAGTCTTAACCTTTGATGCTGTGCGCTTTTTACACGCCACACGTCAACCATATGTGGTCGGGTTTCTCCCATTTGCTAAATATTAATTTAAATATTTTCTTAAATAACCAGTTGAAGATCTGTCCTGAAACATATTCAAGCATTTATTAATTTAAACTGAAATTTGTAATCCTTTAAAAAGGACCTTTCAGGATACTCAGTTGTCCAGGGTTAGGCATTTTCATTGCATTTATCTCTGGGCTAATCCTAGTTGATCAAGCTGCATTCATTTACGACAGACAATTACTTAACCCACTATTTTCAAAACAGGGGCCAAATCCCACACAATGTTGTCATACCACTTCTTCTTTCCTATGAGAGGAGATACAAAAGAAAGGACGATGAGGCATCAATACCGATCCTAATAGTCAGAGTTGCAAAATGCCAGTCTGCAATAAAACTTTCTTCATGGTTTGTGATTTGCTTTGAATCTACCTCTCATTATAACACATGGAGCTGGTATGGCCACCCCCTGCTGAATATCCTGCTAAGAGCTACTTAGAGCAGAAAACCTTTCCAATGACAGAAATTACATTTCTATTAGATTCACTGCGTACCATCTCTCTACCAGAAATCTGAAACTAAGTGGTCTTCAGTGCTACAACCTCTATTCCGCTGACAGGCAAGTGTAAGCCAAAATGAAAAGCTGATTTAATTCTTAGTTTATTTAAGTTACAAGTAACTTTGTACTTTCTTTGCCAACACCTTAAAGAACTCAGCAGCAACAGAGAGGCTCTGTAGAACTCCTGAAGGTCTTACAAAAATAGGGTATGGTAATTCAGCAGTCCTTGTCAAGTATTTTCAATAACATTATGACTGAACATTAATAAAGGAATCCACAGCTTTCAATACAGGTACGGTCATACTGCTGGCAATATTCTGTTGTAAAAATTCCTAGAGGGCAGCAGGGATCCAGCTATGAAGACAGCAGTAACATCTACAACTCTGAAGGGAAGAAAGTAGAATTTAGGCTGTTGTTTATTAAAAAGGAGCTTGCCTCTTACACTCATTTACATCTCGTTCTCTCAGATAAAATTCCAGTTCTTCAGTCCACCTAAGGCACATATTAAAACATACAAAGATGGCATTTCAAGTTGGAGTGCAGTTGTCTTCCAGGCTTTACAGTAATAGACATTTTACCTTAGTTTTGGTTCATGTAATTGCCACACTAAGTTCTGGTAGAAAGAACACAGTTAAAAAGGCTTTAAACCATGCTGTTAGGCTTCCCTACATATTAATGTGACAGGCATATTATTATCGCATAGTGACTGCAGTACCTATCGAGGGTGATATTTTCAACTCGACATACTGTGTCTGTAGTTCAAGAGTGGGACTTGGTAACATACAACCTTGAGCATACGGTGGTGTAATTACTAAAGAAAAACGAGATAGAGTTATAGATTTAATTTACTCTGACATATTTGAAAAAAATATACAGTTGGTAAACTGTGAGATCAAAGAGTGGGTAGAGATTGTGAGCCTGGGGCTGGAAACAGAATAACACACATCATCTCACAGCTCCTAGCCCAAATCTGCAAGTGGCCTGTGCAAACTGAGCTGGCCCCGACAGGCTAGAGAGGCATGCGGTGGCTCCTCGGGCTCCTGGTCACCCAATGACCACGGTAGCAAAGCAGGTCATTTGCTGCTGACCAGTGCAGGGCAGCGCGTAGGCACACGTACACCAACTCTTCCTCTGGCACCTTTCGCAGGGGCTGTACACCATGTATTTGCCTGCAAAGCTACAATTAATGATAGGGAGAGGAAGGAGACTGAGGGAGAAGGGTGTTTCCCTAGTTTTCTGTATTCAAGATAGTGAAGACAAACGTTAAAACAGCTGCAATTTCGACCAGGTGCTTTAAGTTATATGGATAAATACGTGCAGCCGCGATTACTGCAGATGGGTCCCCCAACGACAGTACAGAGCTGCGGTGGGGAAGCAGGCTGTGGCTCAGTGCAGGTAGACGATGGGAGCCCGTCTCAGGGCTAAGTGAACACTTTCCTTATTACCTGCTCCGGTGGGAGAGCATCTGCTCTCAGCAGGGTCACAGAAACCCACCTGCCCGCCCTGCCACCCCAGCATCAGAGGACCTCCACATACAGCCGATTGTGGCACATTTCTGACCTGGTCCTGTTTCAGCTGTGGTGCTTCAACAGTCACAGTTAAGCTCGATTACTGAAGAAAAAGTTTCCAAAACCTACTGACTACAGCACAGAAACCAGGGGAAGAAAGCAACTAGTCCAGAAATCTGTGCATGTGTGGGGCAATGTCTGGTCTTGTTCATGACAACTCAGGCTTACAGAAGACAGTGCGTGGGGTCCCCAGCCTGAAGCTGGACCAGGCACATAAAGGAGCACTCTGCCCCATTAGTCAGCTACAAATGACATTTCTGTTTTGGCAAGGACTTTACTCAGAAGGTAACCCTGCACTGCACCCAGCCCCTGGACTCCAAATGCAGTGCAGGTACCAGTGGGATTTACGGTGCTGAGCTTGTATTTTGTGGTTTATGCCAAGAGCTGCAAGCATCTGACAAAACTCTCATTTCCCCTCTTCTCTGCTCATTTAACCTCTCATTACAGATTCACAAAAGGACCTCAGTAAAATTAGGCTATTACAATGCTAAGGAATTTTCATTTGTTTACACAATATGCATGGAGAATGGGAATGTGAAATATTTATACAAAAAAATGACATTTAACCATTTTCCATGCTAATGTGGCAAGAAGAGAATGAAAACAGTTTACACTGAAATTCCTTCTCCCAGTAGGATAAATTAGGTATCAGACATGACATAGTGTTAAAGAAAAAAGTCAGCTGGGAAGTTAACCATGCTGCAGCCTGACATTTGCAGCTCAAGCCTCCTTTCAGAGTATGTCTTTTCATATATCTGCAGAGGAAAAATGTGCAAACCAGCCTCTGTCTTGGCTTCCTGAGCCCCATTTCTGATACCATCATTTGCATAGACTCAGGTGGCTCATTCTTAAGCTTGGTCTAATTGCATCACTAAAACTTTTTAAGTTCTTGTCATGGTTAAAATCTGCCTAGTCATGGAAAACATGTGCAGACTCACACACTCTCCTAGGATGCAGTAAAAGTAACCTGCAGTATCATTTTAAGACACGTAGATAAGTCAGTTACAACATGCAATTCTGAACATGACATGCCTACATACTGCTGATGTGATGGGTGTGGACATGCTTGGATAAGGAGAGTTGGTCCCAAGGGCTTGATTCCAGTCACGCTCGTGGTTTAGGATAAGGCCCAACTATGTTGGCTCTTAAATCGATTGTTTTGTACTGCATTTAACCCTTATGGCATACATTAAATACCTAGATTGTATGAAGAAGCCATTCTTAAAAGCACATAGCTGCTATGGCAACAGCTTTTGTAGGAAGCAGACATTCTCACCTCTCCATAAAACCCGCAGGTATAATGGCACCTTGTATTCTTGGTTATACCCCAAGGAAATACATCCAGTCACAACAAATGAAGAGGCAGACTGCTGCTGCCGTTAGCAGTGCTGTTTTCTGCAGCTTGACGGGCTTTCACTGGAGACGTTCTTCATAAATAAGGACCCCTGAAGCAGGTTAAATCGCCAAGGCTGCCTCACACAGGGGTTACTTCTGACGAGCTGCTGAACAGCAGCAGCTCTACTCTATTCTCAGCACCTGCAAAAGGCATTAATAACCACCACAATTACTACAGCAGAAAGGCATGGGGAGGTGCTGAACAAGTGGCTACTACAGCCATGGATTTATTAAAAAACACAGGCCTTCCAGGTTGCTGAGCACCCCTGGCACATTTTGGTAAGAGAGCCATTTCTTTTCATGATTTCCTGCTGGGGAGCCAGCCTGAGGCTGGCACAGCCACCACAACCCGGACAACAACAGAGCATGGAGGCAGATGAAATCACAGAGACAGAAACACAGTAACTACCCAGGAGAAGCCTTTTCATTAGCTATCGCCCTGGACCAGAATGCAGCATCTGAGCCCCCTCCCCTAGAAACATTTGGTAGAGCTGAGCTCTGAATCAGGACTTTGTGCCTTGAGTCCATGCTATTTGTCATGTAATGCTTCGCGTAAGGCTTGTGTTGCAAGCATCATGGAGGAGGAGAGAATGTGATACGTAACTCTCGGCTCAGGGTGACAGCAACTCCTACCTCAGCATAGCTTTGGCTCACAGCTACATTTTGTAATGCACATGTGGAGCTCCCCTTCACAAGAGGCCATTCTAACTATGGAAGGATAACAAAAAAGCATTTATGAGAAGGTGAGAACTCTAGCTGCTAGCAGATGCCAAGTTGCTAATGACCCCACAAAGATGAAATCAGATCAAAGGCTTGACCAACAAACAGCCTCAGCAGATGCCATCAGGGCTGGCTCTCTTGGAGCAAGAGGAAGGGACGCACCAGAAGCAGCTACAGCCATTTCTGAACAGCAGAAGCCTTTGCCTGGCAGCAACACTGCCCAGACAGTTCGTTCCCTCTAGGGCTGCAAAGATTAAAAGAACACATCACATCTGTGTTGTCCTTGAAACACTGCCACTTTATTTTCATCAAATCGTATCACCTGCTGCTTCAGAAGAAGAGTAAAGAAACAAACCTGCTTCCCTCCAAAAAAACAGAAGGAAAACAAATGACTCCATCCCAAGCAAAGCCCTCACTCTATTGATTACATCTAGCAGCACAAGCACGCCTTTTCCCCCATCCTCTCTCCAGCCTGGTGTCAACAGCCTGCCCCAGGCTCTGTGAATTACCTCTCCACAGGAAAGACCTGTGACGCACAAGATTATTATGTTTTTGTTTTTTGAAATGCATTTCCAGTCCAGCCAGCAAAAAGCAACAGGCTCCTCCAACGAGGCTGCAAGGTTAGAAGGATTGAACACAGTTGTCGAGACTCCTGCAACACCCTGCCTAGACCAGCAATGTAAAGGGAGCCTAGGACATGCTCTCCAGTCCCACAGGCTCTTTGTCCCTCACACGCACACACTCGTCTGGCAAGGAGAGGAAGAGTGAAGGAAAACATGGTTCAGACAGGGAAAATTAACAGCTGTAGCAACCGGGTTTGCTTCTAATTGAACCTGCTCTTAGCCAGGGAAGAGACTTGAGGGTGGGAAAGTCAATATTTCCTTAACTCACCCCACAACTAGGGATTCAGTGTGCTCTGTGTCACCGGGGAGTCTGAGGGACCTCTGCTTTTGTTACTGTTGCTTATGAAAATCCCTCTCAACAAATACCTTTGATCCCCACATAAATCTTTTTTTGAATATCTATCACGGGCTGTGGACCAAAGGCAACACACATCTTCATATCATCAGGAATTTTCTGTCATGTGTACAACTCAACTAAGAAAGGGAAAGACACATCTGTGAGCATATTTTTCAGCAGTTTGCTGTAGACTGGGAAAGCAGTTATTTTCTTCTGCTGCTTCTATAAATCAAAATGTGTAGATATGAAAATATTAATATATCCTTATTTATAGTTACGTGAGTAAGTGAGTTTGTAGAGTCCTGGCCAAAGAAAACCAAACAGTCACTTCACTGACTCAAAATGACAAGCTTTTTGGCTTGCTTGGTAAAAACAAAACTGAAACTGCTCATTTCAGAGCAATTAAAAAAATGGCAATCCAATATGGAAGTATTCGGTTCCTTTTATGCCGTATTTTAATAGCAATCTTGATAATTTTAAAAGCGCTGTAAGGTTCTTTCAAAAGGAAAAACACCTCCAAACTCATTATTCATTGAAAACGTCAAACAAAAGCTACTCGTATTTTCTACCTGACCCGTTTGGTGAATTCAAATCAACTTCATGTATAGCTTCAGTCAACCAACAATATCAAGTGAGTTTTACAGCCCTTTTTTACATGCACTCAAGCACTGGTTAACAGAAAATACTTTTTCTCCCTTTCTAGTCTCAGAGATTTGGTCTCGGATAAATAAAACACTGCTTGCAGCGACTGCGCAGTCACGGGCAATGGCCAAGCCCCTCTGCGGCTGCAGGCAGGACTGAGGGCTTGGGCGCAGCTCCCGGTGGCACCCAGCACCGGCTCCAGCCACCCTCTGCTCAGCTCCCCTCTGCTCTCCTCCACGTACACCGGTCTTACCGACTAGAGCAAAATAAGCGTAAACACTTCAACACTCACTATCGCACTGATAACCTGTCCGTGGGCAGGCTGATCGTTGCCTGTTTCGTTTGGTACTGTGGCAACACATTACCTGGAATCTAGCTGCCAACTGCGGTATTTTGCAAGCAAGCCGGCATTTTGTAATTCTAGTAACAAACCATTAAGATGGGCAATTAAATATATAATATGGAGTTAAATATAAGGCATAAAGAGCAGGAGCAATTTCTTCTGTCTGCCACTGCACAAATCCAGGCAGATGTGCTTGTGGTGTTTACTTCAACAGAAGAATCCCAGCAGCAAGAGAGGGGCTGGCACCTGGCTACCTGGGCCAGCAGGTCCACCTGGGTTGAAGTCCATAAAATGCAGCCCAGTTTCTTGACCTGGGTCAAGCAGCTAACTATCAGCATGAAAGCTGATCTGAATTCTCAGTGTTCCCAAATGATGATTTAAAATCTTTTTGTTCACAATGCAAACAAATGTTTCTGCCCTCACAGCTTCAACCTCAACATATACTCAATAGCCAAACTGAAAAGCAGCGCATAATCACAAAGGTGGAAAATAAGTAATTTCAAACTACTGTTTTAATATCTCAAACTGGTGACTTGTGGTTGTAAGTCTTATACCAGGATCCTTCCAAGGTAATGCCTCTCCCCTAGTTGGTACCCAGTTGCATGCACCTTTCAACCACGGCAGTTCATTGCTGCGTTCAGGAAAAACATTTAGAAAACAAGCAATATATGTTCTGAGATGTTACCCACACTACAATGCATGTTGCCAGGCAGCAGTGTCAGTCCTTCACCTGGCTTCTGCCACTGGCCAACACCCCTGTGCAAAGGCCTCTCCCTTTTTTTGGTGCTCAGTGGGGCAGCCCTGCCCCAGGATCCCAACCCTTGGCCGCTCCCTGGCTTGTCCCAAGTCACCCCATCTCTAACACCATTATCCCTGGGTTCCTTATGCTGGAGGAAATACAAAGCACGTCTGCTTTTCACACTCCACGGGCTGAAGTAGTCTTGCTTAAAAAGTTCTACAGAAAAGGCATAAAAATGACAATCTACAAATGTAGCCAACACCTTACTCTAACCTTTACTTCGGCATCTCTTGCTCACTGAGCTCCAGGGGCCAGTACTACCACGCCGTTTGTCTGGGGGGCATTTCGTGGAGGTCGCCTTTCAGCCATAGGAGCCAAAACTCTGCAGCACCCGGGCCCTCAATTCTGGCCTTCAGAGCCAAATCCACAGTGCGGCCCCTTTCCCTCTGCTCTTCCTCATCATCCACACTTTTATCCTGAGGCACCTCTGGGCGGTAACAGCTTCTCCTGGCCTCGTTTCTCCTCTCCCTCTCTCCTACCTCATCCTGATTTTCTCAGGAATGCGTTCGTCACTCTCCACCACAGGGAGACTGTGTCCTAGCCCACGGACAGTATTTAACATAATGTAAAATGTTTATTTCCAACTCATTTACATTGTTATTCTTGCAGCCTTCCATCTCTTGTATTTTCCCTAAGTTCTTCAGCTGGGAACGGAAAGCCAGATCTTAGGACTGTAAAACAAGCTTGCACAAGGAAAGCTGTTCTGTGAATTGCTCTTTCAGCAAACAGGGAGAGGACTTAAAAGCCAAAGAGAAACAAAACAGCGACAACAGCCCTGACTGAAACCTGCCTGGTAGCTCCTGCCTGTATTTCAACATCCCCGCAGCCGCAGCACATAATATAACCATTCTCTTCTGAGCAGTCTCAGTCAATATTAATTAAAGGCGCACGCATTTTAACACAACCACCAGGCTGCTTTCTCAATCTTCACAACAAAGGCATCATTTTCTTGCTCCTGCTCTTCCAAAATAATCTCTGTGCCTGGGTAAATTTAGATTCAAGGGAAAGTGCGGAAGGTCTCCAAGAACCTCATTAAAATGCTGCGTTCATTGGGGCAAGGCAGATGTGTTTACTTGCAGAAAACCACACGGAGTCCCAGGCCAGGGGCAAACGCGTGCCCCGGTAAGCAGAGGTGGCGACAGGCGGGCTGCGCTGGCGGGCAGGTTTCGCTTTCTGCAATTTGCTTTTGTAAAAGGTTAATCCCTGATGTGTTTTGAGGAGACAAACGCCAACCTGCTGTACATGCAGCCGCATACAATGGGAAGATTTTTATGGCCAAGGACAGAAAGGTCAGGGACGCTCATCAAGTTCACTTTTCGCCCGGAAAGCCACGCTGAAGAGCAAGTTTCTGAGTATGAGCCTCTGCTTACAGTAAAACAAACATGAACTAAGGAATATAAACCTCCAGGTGCTGGGAAAGGGGCAGGAAAGTACAACGTGCAGGTGCTACAAAGGACCTCGGTTGTCCCAGGCACCCCCTATGTTCCCTGAATTGTGCTATCAAGCTATGATAAAAATAAGCCATTAATAATTCTAAGCCTTTAATGAACAGCTTTGGTGGACATGTGGTTTATCTAATACTAAGGCTTGAAAGGCCTAATAAATGGAAAGGGAAGCACATTTCTGTGGGCAACACTAGAGCAAAAGCAGGACATTTGTTGCCCCTTACATGACACGCATTTAAGCTGAGCCTCACAATAGGTACGACATTTTTTAGACCACATCCTTTAGGTAGCCTAAGACACGATTACCTTGGGGAAATCCCTCTAGCTCCCAGCAGAACCGGTGAGCTAAACCTTGCAGTTGAATTACACTTCACTAATAACAAAAAGCAGAAACCTGTGCTAACTGCAAGACAGGCGTTCAGGTTCGCTGTGCTTGCATGGCCTTTACACACCTTGGGATCCTGCTTTCCTCAGAGGGACTGGCCTCAGGCGATCCAGAACCCATTTTAGAGCACACACTCTGTGTAACCTCAATGCAGATGTGGCAACATCTGCTAAGGAGCGGGCGGGTGTGAGATGCTACCGCCTTTTCTCCGAATGTGTTGATGTGAGCCCAGTCCCTGAAAATGAGAGGCAGCTCAAGCATGAGACACCAAAGGAATTACCCAGGCAAGTCCCACTAGACTAGTGTGTCGAGGGAGCTGACCCATGAGCAAAACTGCTTTCCTCAGCATCTAGGTTAGAAGCAAAGTCCTTTATGAGCACAGCTGGCTGAGCAAACTGGAGGAGCCAGATCCTTCCAACTCGGTGGTAGCAGAGGATGGAAAAAAAAAAAAAGCAGCATACATGCAGTTCAATACCAAAGTCAGCAGAAGAAAGGCTGAAAATTGGGAAAGGAAAAAAATACAGAATTTGACCATCAGAGTAAGGAGTCTTTTCTACCCAGAGCTCGAAAGTTACCACTGATGATTGAATGAGTACTACATCCTGCCCGCAGCTTGCAAATTTTGCTGAAACGATACAAAATACCACATCTGTAATCCCTGCAAATTAGCCTGTCACCTTGCAGCTCATCCCCAGCCTCCCCTGCGGAGCTCTGATTTTGGGCAACTCCTGCACCCGTGGCAACTGACCCGTCCTGGCCTTTGGTACAGCCGGGGTACAGAGGTGATACAGATGAAGCCATTCCTTCCAGGTTATTCTCCCATGCTTCCTCTCTAACAGCTCCCATCTTGCTAACAGCTCTGTTCAGATAAAAAGGTTGACAGCTGAAGCATAGCACTGTAAGGAAGAGGTGCCACAAATAAACCTGCCAATATGTCACAGGTCATCCTCTGAGAGACAATCACAATAAATCTAAATTTCTTTCTTGAATTACATTGCTAGCTTTTTCCTCAGAGCTGTATTTCAGCACACCCTTGAGTACTTACATATTTTAGTACGTTACTTCCCCTGCACATTTACAAGAACAACACTTCACCCTATAGTTCTTTTTCACTCTCATTCATTTTAAATCTCAGCTCTCTGTTTCTGCTACATTAAAATCTCTCTCATAGCGGGCTTATGCTAAAAAAATTAGTGATTTTTATGAAGTCTCTGACATGAGAAGCTGTTGTTATATATGAAGTGTGAGATATACATTAATGCTGCTGTTTGCTACAACTTTCCAAACTACCACAATTCTATGCCACTGTGGCGTGTAACAGCTACTGTTATACAGTTGGCATGTCTGCAGCACAGATTTAACACATTCTTGATTTGTTCTAGTTCTGATCTTATTTTCAGAAGTCCAGAGGTTTTTTCCTTAGTTTCACAATTTATTTTTGATGGCAAAAAAAAAACAGCCAACCCCCAAATAATCCTGCCTTGTTGTTGTACGACTTACTGAAACGATTCTCTCCAGGAAAGAAAAATAATTTGTATTTCTACTATCTAAAAATCCTGTAACTCCTAAACAAGACTTCTCTTCTGCCAGGAGCGCTAGGAATTATTCTTAGCGCATGCTGACATATACGCAGGCTTTTCCAGTACAGACACGATGGAAACGTCTCATTAGGAAGCACTACTCTGCCCTCCAGCTGGAGGTGCGTTACAGCCACAGTTCCTCCATTCTGAGGAACCGACAGAAGTTGACATTTCCACATTACAGAAAGTTTCAGCAGATACAGGCTTTTGCAAACAGACTCCGGTACCTGCTGCACCGATGTAAATGTCTTCATCCCATTACATTCTGCAGTGTTGGCAAACACGTTCAACCAGAAGTGCAACAAACTTCATCTGATGACATTTACCCTGGCACAACTTGTAGCTTTCAGAATAATATTTTGAAAAAGGGACTTGTCCACCACAAACACAATGTCCCTCTAACCGCTGCTGCTCCTTTTACTCGCGCAGTACAGAACCAAAGAGCACACAGAGTACCTCTGCTCGTTCCTGCTGCTGCTCCTTTCAACTCCCAACCTCTTTTCCAGTTTTTCAGGATAGCAGGACACACTGCTTTGTCCCGGCACAACCCCACCTTCAGCTGTTAGTAGGCCGTATCTGTGCAGCTCTCCACCACTGGTCCAATGTATGTTTTATTCCCATGAGGGCAGCTCAGTCTGCTGCCTAAACAGCCCCGGACAAAGATTACGCTGCCACAGCAGTTTCTACATGGAAGAGCCATTTCTTGTTAATGCCTGTCATGCCTGTAGCTGTGTGAAGCTGCTCCACACAGCCCGGTGACCTGAAGTCGGCAGGGGAGCGAGACGGGGCTGCCTTCAAGGCGGTGGCTGCCAACCACCGGACAACAAGCTTTCCTTCGGGGCTGCTGTTCAAGGCTTTTTAAAAACCCACCTTGGAAAACGGGGGTTTGGTTTGTCAGATGTAAAAGTGGCCTTGAAGCTGGGGGCGGTGAAGAGGAAGAGAGTGGGCTACTTAAATCCACAGTGTTATACAGGTCCAGATATACTAATTTCTTTTATACTGTATGAGTACACAGCCACCTTATTTCGCCGGATATTAAGTGCAAAATCTGAATCTAGGGGGATTCTTTGGGTTTAATCATGCAATTCAGATCAAAGCATGGTTTCAGCTGCACTAGGAGAATGTTTTGGGTGCTCTGAAAGTATACAATGCGCTCGGAATTAGCCAAAATACTGATCCAATACATCAATGAGCTGGGAGGTACTGAAGTGGATAAAGCAGCTACAAAACCCAAAGGAGCATATAACTAAAGGGGCGGACAGCGTGGCAGTGATTTTGCAATGATGACAAGTGACATTCATCCTACAGATTACAGAAAAAGAACATGCCTGTCAGTTGTTTTTGTGATGCTCAGATCTCAGTACTGAAAATGCTCAGGTACCTACCACCAACAGGGTGTTATTCAGTACATTACATTTTCTAGACTAAAGCTACATTTTTATTCTCAAGCCTGTCAGTTCTCCCCAAACCAGAAGCTAACAGAGCACCAAAGAAAATTTTAAGCCGTGTCACCTCAGCATTTCCTCTCCCAGATCCGATAATTTATCAGCTATGCAGTACTGCATCTTACCTGCTTATGGCCAAGAAGCACTTCCTGACCCAGACTGTGGCTGCTGACTGACTTTAGTCACGTTAGTTAGAGAAAAACCTAAGAGGGAAAGATTCTTTTCCCTATGTAGGTGCTCCACCATTGGGAATCCTACCATGAATTCTGAAGATTAGACTGTCAAAAATAAAGGTCAGGTCCAGCCTGTCCTCCTGACCCTTCTCCTGCCTGTTCAGGGGAACAGACTTATCCTAGTTCATAATAAGATGGCAAAGAAACATTGGTTCCGTCAGTAACACAGCAGACACAACACAGGCAGACGACAGGAAGAAGGAATAAGAAGCAAAAGGGTTTGTGTGACTTTTCCCCCCGAAGAAAGCAAGCTTGTCCAAACTGGAAGAGTTCTAACGCTGAAGTCCCCTACCAGTATTAGTAACTTCCTGCTGTCACGATTATGGGCATTTCAGACTTTCTGGTGTTTTCAAAACAATCAGTACCTAAAATTGGTTGAAAAACACCCAAGCATTTAGCTTGCTAACAATAAATTATTTCCTATAGGCTTAACATCCAGTGAAGGCACGGCCAGGTGTGAGGTCCCAGCTCGCAGTGCCTTGTTCCGTCTCCTGGCCGCAGCAGGGCTTCCTTTCGGGTTTGCTTTGAGCTGGAGGGTGGGCCGCAGCGGGGCAGGCAGCCAGCGCAGCCACGCACAGCTCCCAGCCGCATGACGAGACGTGCCGCGCTGCCATGCCCGGCGGCTGTCAGGCACCTGTGTCCTCAGAGAGCATCATGTCAGCAGCAGAGGATTTGTAACGGGCACCAAATGCACATGTGGATTTGTCCATACAGGACTGCTGCCTGCTAAGTTTTTAACGCTGAACCACAGATGTGTACCGAGTGTCCAGCAAACACCAATGCGTCCCTAAAAACACGATGCAAACCAATCTTTTAGATTCACAAATCATCAGGTAACTATGGATGCGCAATCTTACAGCAGACAAAAAGTCACTTAAACTGTATCAGTTTCATTTAATCAGCTAAATCACTCTCACATTCCAAATTTAACAGCAATAACCACAAGAGATAAGGCAATGCAAAGTAACGACTCCAATTTGTTATAGGGAACAGTACCTACCAAACTTGGTGCCTGTGAATCGGGAGGCTGAAAGCTTCACCTTGCAGTATCTTCCCATGCCTTAGGGAACACGCTCTACCCTGAAGCTCCCCTTCAGTTCGGATGGCTGACTGGGTTGGTCCGTTTGCTAATAAAGTGGCTCCCAGCATTTACATACCAGGTTGTGCGTCTGCCCCTCTTCATTCTGATCCTGCTTTTTGTCTGTTTTACCATCACCTGTTCTTGTCTTAGTTTATATTGTCCTAACTCACTCCATGATCTATCACAGTTCTTCTCTGTCAGCCAATTCTGAATCAACTCCCCAATTAAAGTCTCAAGGAAAGAATTCAAAGCAATTTTAAAATGTTAACTGCTGTTTCAAAACCGAACAACTATCCTGTAGCAGCAGAGTTCAAGGCCACAGGAATCTGTTGCCGTAATGTCTCCAGCCTTCCCTGCTTTTATGAGGCTTTGGGGGGCGGGGGGAGAGCAGCTCCACTCTCATGAGGGGGACATGCTTTTATTACTGATCTGTAGAGCTGAAGTAAGAGGTGTGCCTAAGCCTTCCTTCTAGTGTCCTGTAGAAAACACAGGGGTTTATTTTCTAGGATGAATAGGAGAGTAAGAAAATAACGTGGGCTACAAACTTCAAAGGAATAATAATCTAGTTAACTTCTCATCGATTCTTGTTTCACTTAAATAGGCTCATCCAATTTTGTTGTCGCACAACTGCACTTAATATTGTATCTACTTATCATGTACTGGGTAAAAGAAAACGGCACAAACACTGCCAAGGACTTCAGTAAATGCAAGTTTTGCCTTCCTTGCCCCAGCTGCTCCCTGCTTCTTTGCAACTTTCACAGTGAAGAGCCTGCTTTGTACAAAGCCAGTGCTTCAGCTCCCGGTGGAGCGTTTCAGAGCACCAGCAGCGAGGGAGGACGGCATTCCCACGGCGCGTCTGCTGCGCTGCGACTCTTACACCCCTGCGAGCACTTTTTTCCCTTTTCTCTCAACAACAGAGCCGCTTGTGTTGTCCCCTCTTGCCCCTGAATTGGGAGACCACATCCTGCATTCAGGACATTCAAATGCAGAATAAAGCCTCAAAGTCCTTCCAACATTGTCATTAGAGTCAGTCTACCTTCAGCAAAAGTACACAACCAGGTACCCTAGGGTAAGAGAGAATTTCCAACTGGGATGGAGTATGACTGAAGTGACAGACACAACTAACTGATTTTCACAGCTGTGGAAAGACAACAATGATGCCCCGTTAAGCCTCCTTCCTCGGTGGTCCTTAAAACTGGGTATCGCATACCGCTATCAATAAATATGGTACCTTCTGCTCATGCTCTACGCACTGCCATTTTTCTGATAAATTAGTCAGCAATGAGCAGTTGAAATCTTTTTTCCCTTTTGCTGAGGACAGAGTCAACAACATCCTGTGATCAAAATGGGAATGGGAGCCGTCTTAACACTGCATGGTGCCTCTTCATAAAACCTCCCGTTAATAGGCTTTGCGCCAGCAGCCTCGAGGAAGGATCCGTCCCCTCGCTGGCAGGACACCAGGCAGCAGCTGTGTTGCGCCGTCAGCACGGCCCACTCTGTCCCTGCTTTTCACCCGGCACAAATGACGACAGCCCGACAAGTGCATTAAAACTTCAGCCATCCAAAGGCAGCCAGACAGAAACTTTGCGTACAGACCCCCCCGGGTATTCTTCTTTGCTTTAGCTTCCTAAAAATAGCTCTTTAGTGAGGAATGAGGCTTTCAGGGTTTGCTTGTTTCTTTTTTAACCAGTTTTGAAAAGACTCCCTCATCCACAGGCTTTTGTTGCTTTCAGCAGCTTACAGGTCAAAAAACAGAAGATGTACTGACAAAGGAAGCCCGACCTACACCTTGCCTCACTACGCTAGGCTGCATCTTTCCTTTGCGTGCTTATGTAATAAAGAGAAATGGTGCACATCAAAGGGGGTGCAGGAATTGTGGCCTCTCCTCTTGCCTCCTCAGTAGCTTTTCACTCCACATTGGTGAATTCCTTTACAATTTCTCTGCTACATTTTCCTCTTTCTGCAAAAAGCAATTAAGAATATTTACTGACCTCACAGGGGAGACATAGCACTTCAGTTAATTAAAGCTTGTAAAGACTTTAAGATCAACCAGTGAAGGGCTTTATAGGAATGCAAAGTGCGTCATAAACCCAGAAAATGACCCAGCAGAGGCACAAAGGTCATATCTGAAGTGAAGTGTGTCAAATAAAGATCCCGTTTAGATTTAAAGAAAAAAGTTGTCATTTCAATTACTAGGATATGCTTTCCCACCATACCTTAACTGAGATTTTACGTCACAGTAGTCAGAGAGGTCATAATTTCATATGCTGCTTGGTGAACTGGAAGGAATGTATTTAAAGGTGATTTGCCATCGGAGATACCTGGCAGAAACTACTAACTATAAATGTTGGTGTATTATCTGCTTTAAGCTACTTCAGAACCTGAAAGCTGCCAGTGACTGGGTTCTTACAGGGTTGAGGGACAGGATCTCCTGAGCTGCAAGGGGAGTCAACAACACGCAGACGGGGCCAGGAGAAGGTGTGTGCAAGGGCAGGGGCCAGGCTGCTGCTTCTACTGTAGCGATCTGCAAGGTTAGCGGAAGATTTTGCCCCCAGGGCACTTCACACATACCGCTATAAAGCAAGACACCATGCACCAGCCTAAAAACCTGCCTGCTGCCAGCCTGACCAGCCAGCATCACAAGTCAAGTCACGGATCAGGGCAAATGCTTCACAGTCCTTCATGTAATTATTACATAGCAGCGACTGCACCGTTTCATGAAATCTCACTGCTGCCTTGGGACCCTTCTGCTAAGCAGTAGGATGCAAACGCAGTCGGGACCACAGCGTGGCCAGAGAGGGAGGGCTGGCAGGCCAGGGCGACCCTCCCGGGAGAGCCTGGGTACCTTACGCTCGCCACAGCGAGCGCCTGTACTCCTGCTGGAAAGCTGGCCCAGCGAACGTTTTTGACAGTTCATTTGGATGCCCTTAAAGCTACCAAAAGTTGATATAATTTGTCATCTTCTCTGTTCCAAGTCCCCACAGCATTGTTTCCTTCCCCTAACAGTCCTCCCTATGCCACATGTGAACCTCGGGGTGTTATGTCACGCTTCCTAAGGTTGGGAGGAGCACAGGAGTAGGGAGGAAGCACTTAAGCAGCCACCCTTCCCATTTTGCCTGGTGAATACATTCAGGGTATCCAAAGACCTCTGCAAAGCAGATCTTAACAGTTGGCCTCACGCTCTTTTAGGACCAGTTCTTAACTGCTTAAGGCAAGAACTTCTATGATGAAGGATCTTGCCCAGAGAGGTGGTAGATGCCCCATCCCTGGAAACATTCCAGGTCAGGCTGGACGGGGCTCTGAGCAACCTGATCTAGTTGAAGATGTCCCTGTTCATTGCAGGGAGGAGTGGACAGATGACCTTAAAAGGTCCCTGCCAACCCAAACTATTCTATGACCGTCTTTCCATCGCTCCACCTGACAGCTTCCTCTGCTCTTGGGCAGCAGCCTCCCCTTTGCCTCCCCCAGCCACAAGGCACAGGCTCTACCCTGTACCAGGGTACCCCAGGGGAAAGGTGAAGTGAGCTGTGTCTGTCCCAGTCTACCATCACATCTTTCAGAGATGCAGGAAAAAAGCAAAGAAGCCCATGTTCATTTGTTCCCCCAGGATGTCAGTACTTAAATGCACTAGGCTGTGGTTCAAGACTCATTCCTGCCAGCGATGGTCACCAGACAATACATGTGTACTGTGGGTAAGGTATGCAACCTAATTTCTGCAGAAAGAGAGCGTGTGGTACAGCTTACGCAGGCAGTAGAAAGGCAGATGATACTGCGATTCAGCAGTGAGGTTGCTGGCACTAACTCATCACCATGCTGTTTCTGAAAAAACTTTGCTTAAATCTGGCTGTTAGACCTTGTACCACTTCAGCACCTCTTTCCTATGACTGTAAAACTTCCAGCCACAGCATTTCTGATTCACTTGTATGTGTCCAAAAATCCGACTTACAGGCTTTTCCCAGTAGCAACCAGGATGAAAAAGCTATCTGTATGTCTGAGAAAGAAAAGATGATGTAGAAAAAGGAAATGTAACAATCAAGGTATAATCCAATTCCACAAGAATGAATTCCACTTTCAAAACGCCTCAAATTAAGTTTAAATTTAAAAATTAGTTCCTGAAGATACATTTGTCATGCAAACCAGCCAGGGCTCTTCTGATTCTGAGTGCCTAAATAAGTATATTGTACACACCACTTTTAATACGGATAGATTTTTCCATTTTACCTTTGACAATTTATTGCAGGCTCTGACTGGCGTGGCCATCTCTCCCATATTTTAAGTTACTCTGGGCCTATGTTTTACACCTTCATCCTATCATTTCATTAGTTTTCATGTTAGGAGTGTGAAGTAACAGAGAACCCCAAAGCCACTAACCCTTCTCTTCTTCTACACTGAAACAAAGATCTCAATGGCAGGCCATGGGAAGACATGAACAAATGGTGCCAACACACACCACCTCTTTCCTCTGGCAACAGAACACCATCAGTCAGCTCCCCCAGCGGCAGATGTTCAAAATCCACAGACAAGCATGGTGGGTTTTTAGTGTTAGAGGAAACGGTTAGGGGCTTTGTCCATTTAATATTGGAAACTTAGTACCTTCTCATTACAAATCCAGCTTGTTTGCAATGGAGATGTCCCATGGGGAGAATAAAGGGAACGAAGCAAAGCCTGAAGCAGAATGCAAACAAGGAAGTTGAAACAACTGCTGGATGTTGTTAGCTCTTCTGCATGATTTCAGGAAACACTCTTAAGTACACAGATAAGTATTATCTGTATTATCCCGTGTGGGAATAGTTCAATGCTGCATCAGGGGAGGTTTAGACTGGACATTAGGAAGCATTTCTTTATGAAGAGGGTGGTCAATCACTGGAACAGACTTCCTAGAGAGGTGGTCAATGCTCCACCCTGTCAGTGTTTTAAGAGGCATTTGGACAATGCCTTTAATAATATGCTTTAACTTTTGGTCAGCCCTGCAGTGGTCAGGCAGTTGGACTAGATGATCACTGTAGGTCCCTTCCACGTGAAATATTCTATTCTACCCTATACTCAAGCATAGGATACTTGTTTTAAAAACATTCTTTGCTGCTTCTAGCTGCCTCACTTTTATTTATTGTTAAGTGTAAAATGTCAGTTCAGGTATTCATTGACCTCCTTCCCATCCACAGAAGGTGGGCTTTTTATTTTTGTGTACCAGTGAGGCCACCTCTTTACCCTACTGCCAGATGGACTGAAAAGTGCACTGGTCAAATCAACTACATGCAAAGGTGGCAGCATCCAAGAAGAGCACCAGGAAACAAGATAACAACAACATGGACACCTTCGCGCTTGGCTTGGTACCTTTACAAGCTACCAATAACACTGATGTGCAGTCTTACCTAACCTGCATATTCTCAGAAATGCCTCACCAACTCCTTAAGTGATCTCTCCCAGACAGACACCCCTCCCAGTGACTGCCCTGTGCAGGTGACCCATGGAGTTGTTCGGGTCTTACCTGCAGAGACAAGCCTGGTCCTGGCCACGCAGAGAGCTGTCACAAATGTCAGGGCTAGGAAACCTGCACCCACTGGCCAGCGCTGCAGCAGCCGGTGCCCTGTGCCAGCCCTTGGGCAACGTGCGCTGCTCCCACCTGCAAGTCAGGAGCCCTCCTCTTTTTCCCGAGCGTAGGTGCCCGTGATGCGTGGCCTGGAGGCCCACAGTTCAGTCCCCAGCACTCCAGCATCCATCCAGATGAGAAAATCTCTGGGAGCCTGAAGACTACATTACTTTTTCACTGACAATAAAACTCATTTCAAGAGTGCCATTCCCACAGCTGGGGTCAGGTTTTCTCAAGGAGTTAAGAATCTATCTGCATACCCGGAAAACAGGAAGGTTTTCAGAAGCATCATAGACACAACAGCTCTTGTCACAACCTGAATGACCCCACTATGTTCCTGTCGTTTTGAAAGTCTGCCACTTATTTCCATTGTTAAATCAAAAATGTATTTTTCACAAGATCTGTTCCCAAGAGCAGGTTATAACCGCTCCTCTGCCAGCAGGAACGAACACTGAGAACTTGCAACTTTTTACATGCACTGTATTAAAGCACTTCGTAACTATGTCTTGGAAGAAGAGGGAGCTGCAACCTATGGATAATGTTCAGGTTAAGTACTTCACTAATCTGCTACCATCTGACATTCACAGACAGAAATGTCAATGACTTCATTTTATGATTTAAGGATTAGAACGAGTTTGGTTTTGTATCAGACTTGGCTTAAGAAGGATGAGCTGGATTCGTTAGAAAATGAAGTTTAATTAATAAGCTACTCCTAGTTAAAATTAACTAATGAAGTTCAGGGTGAAAAAAATAAAAACAAAAAACATAAAGCAGTTTTAAACCAGATTCTTTAACTGTGATTTACAGCTCTGCATTTACAGGACATGAAAAGAGAATGTGACAACTGCTCATCTTCACCAATAGGTCAGAAAACAGCATTTCTTTGAATTGACATTTAAATGACAAACTCAGTCCAGACTTCACAGTTTGCTTTTGAGCTGCATTGCTTGGATTTATAGCCTTCAAGAGATACCAGGTGCAGAGCTTATGTGCAGTCCATCACTTTTTCATCCCAACTGGAACAATACAGTCAGAAAGATACTGCACATCCTTGAACCAAGATTTCTGTCCCATCTCTGAGCCTGCACAGATGTTAAAGACAAGCGTAACCCCATTTTGGAAAGAAAGCGCAAGGGGCAGCGGCAGGCTGACTACAGAGCAGGGGAGGAGAGCTCTGCAATATCTGTACGCGGCTCCAGAATAGGGGTGCTACAGCAAGCTGCATGGTACCACCTTCTCCGGCTGTCCTCAGGGCATGACAGGTGACAGGCAGCGCAGCATCTCGCCCACTGTCCTAATTAAAAGGCTTAAGGGTCTGGGGGAAAAGAAAGAAGGGATTTTATATCCAAATACTGGGTAAGCACATGCTCACTTCTTAACAGCTCTCAGGAACATGACAACTACCTACCTCTTACCTCTCGTATCACGCCATCCACTACCAAAAAACAACTCAGCTGCTGCTGTTTTGGGCTGTCTTCAAGCAGCGTAGTTGACAGTAACTGTAGGTTGTCAAGAGTAACTGTAGTATCTCTGAGATAATGGAGTTTGTCTTTTGCTTTGAGAGCCATGTGTTTTCCCAGTACAGAGATACAAGAATATTGAGGTTAGATGACGCAGTCTCTCACAGAGACTTGTCTCCCGTGCCAGGCTGATTCTAGCACATAGCAGTCATGAACTGTATTGCTTACCTAAAAGGTATCAGGACAGTACTGTGCACAAGTATCCTTTATGCAAATATGCTACTAAGACATACTGGTGAGTATTTCCAGAAGTAGTTGGTTTGGTACCTGCCTAGGAAACACACAGGATAACAGGAGGAACATGACAGGAAGATACAATCGTGATTAAGAAACGTCAGTCTTTCCAGCAGTTTGGTACAAAGTTTCTGCATTTGATCACCGTAAACAGCCATACAGCTTTAATACACACAAACATATGTACAGTGTCTCCCAGAGAAGTGCTGTTTGCCACAGCACTAAAACATTTGTCATTAAAGCTTTAATGAAATCTCACCCACTTCTACTTTTTCCAGAAGAAAAGCCAACTAGTTCATCTTAATTATTCAGAAAGTATAACAAGTTCTAGACCACGCAGACTCAGTTTACTGAATTCAGGTCATGGAGTAACTGACTCTTCATTCTACTTGCCTTCATTTTAATAATCAGTGTTGAGACTGGCAGCTCAGCAGTGTTGAAGACTTTTGGGAGGATAAAAATCTGGATTGGCCAAAATAAATGAAAACAGGGTATTTAAATTTTAATACTTGAATATTTCTTAAACAAGGCTAAAAACATTAATTAAATAATCTCACATGAACATGACTGACTATTAGCTAGTTATCTAAACTCAGTTCATGCAAATGTATGCCAACACATGCTATAGCTGTCCTGCTTTGCGCCATCTGCACTGTTTATGTACAAATGCACACATCTAGCAGGAATACGCTGAAAACTCGATCAATGAAGCTGCCACTTCACCCATCTTTTCAAATGCGCCTGAAGCGCAGCTGAAGCAGAGAACATGACCACAGCAGCACGGAGAGCAGTGCAAGAACAGTGCATTTCGGTAATACCCATTTCTAGTAACACAGAGGAGCCTGCAGCAGCTCAGCGTGCTTAAAGCTAGGCAGGATCTTTAAACACAGAGTTCATGGGAATTCAACCGTTCCCCTCCCTTGCATTCTCTACCAAAACAACTCAAAGGAGGCGGCACATCACGCTATTTTAAGATAATGGTATCATTAACGGTAAAATGTGAGTAGTTATTTTAAAGCACGGCAATACAGCTAAACTGCATCAAGGCTCACCCCAAAGCCTGGGTCTGACTCCGAAGCACGGAATTTGCAAACACTGCACAACCGAGGTAAAACAAAAGGGCGAAAACGCAGGACAGCAAGTACTGGCCAGCTACCCAAGGTGTATTACATATGCACAAGCTTCCCTCCCTACGTCCAGCTGCTGCTCCAGCACCCCGCGAAGGCTGGGAGCTCCTGTCTGACCAGCAGGCTGAAATCCTCTCCCTTAAAACACAGCCCACTTTAAGAAGCTGTTACACAGCACCAGCTCCTGTGAACCGACGAGGACGCAGGACAGCAAGTACTGGCCAGCTACCCAAGGTGTATTACATATGCACAAGCTTCCCTCCCTACGTCCAGCTGCTGCTCCAGCACCCCGCGAAGGCTGGGAGCTCCTGTCTGACCAGCAGGCTGAAATCCTCTCCCTTAAAACACAGCCCACTTTAAGAAGCTGTTACACAGCACCAGCTCCTGTGAACCGACGAGGAGGCGGGCAAGGTGCTGCCGAAATCCGACAGCTCATCCCCCCGGCGGTACCACAACGGGCTGTGACACGACACGTACTAGCGTCCGTCTCGGAGGCAGTTCCGAAGCTTCGAGCCCTCAGCCGGCAGCAGCAGGCGCCGGCCGCA
>NW_010531821.1:0-313 GCF_000687285.1 Phaethon lepturus | reverse complement strand
AAAAAGAGAGCCCCTCTGGCCCCGCCCTGGCCGGCCTGTTGTCACCTGTCTCTCCCCCCCTCCAGAAGAAGCGGCTGTTTAATAGTCTACGAGAACTTTAGTTTGGAAGCAGGCAGAAGAATTTATAGAAGCTTTAAATGTGGGGCTTATAAAAATACCGAGGAATGGTCTTTGAGGTTTATGCACTCGTAAACTTTTGCTGATTGCTTCTGGGAAGTTGTCAGGCATTTAACACTGCGTTTATCTTACAGCGCGATGAAAACACATCTGCCCAGCGTCTCGTTACCTGGTTTAATTGCAGACCGCGCCCCTC
>NW_010531820.1:0-211 GCF_000687285.1 Phaethon lepturus | reverse complement strand
ACGGACGGGACGGGAGACTGTACGACACATGGGACAGCGGGTCTCTCTCTTGTTTCACAGATGACTTGATACGGTCCTGATGTCTCAGGATGACCTAATATGGAGCTGTGATGCAGTTATGATGTCATATGGTCCAATGATGTCATAGTATGTGTGAAAACCAGGAAGGTGCGGGCCAGGGGGCTGCACTAACGAGGCGCTGGCAGCCCCC
>NW_010531819.1:63933-67129 GCF_000687285.1 Phaethon lepturus | reverse complement strand
GCGTGCCGTGGTGCTCCCTGCGGCACCGTGCCCACGGGAGGGCTGCGTTCGGCACCGCCTCGGGGAGCACGCACCGTCTCTGAGGCATGGGGTCAGGACCCAAAGCAACTTTTATTTTTTAGCATTTTGGGGGGGTTATAATAAATTAAAAAAATGAGAGAGTGTGCATGATCCTGCCTGGACTAGCTGGGCTGTGAACCTGGCTCCTGGCAGTGCGTTTGCTTTATTGTCTGCGGTTGTGTATTTACTTTAGTTAATAAACATACACTGAAACCACATTTGAGATAGTGTTTCTCCTCTGCATCGTGGTTAAGCTGATCCCAGGCAGCCGCTATTAGGTTGCTTTGTATTTTGGGGTTTTTTTCTTACTCACTAACATGAAATCATTTACAGGCCCCAGGGAGGATGGGGGAGAAAAAAAAACTCTTTAAAAACAGCAATTATTCTTAGTAAAATATTCTAAATCATTCATTGCTTATTGGCTGCAGTGTGCTATTAAATGCCTTTTAGCTACTGCCTGTATAAACTCTTAAAGTCCTGGTTCAAAGCCAAGCTCAGGTTAACGATACAGCGATTTCTGTGGGAAGCTCGGTGCTGCTGATAAAGCTGCTCCTGCGAACAGCCCCACGGAGCCAGACAGAGTGCTGGGGGGGTGCGGCACCGTGGGGAGCCCCCGCTGGGACCTGGTGATGCTCCCAGCACCCATCCAGCAGCCCACCTGCGGCTCGCGGGCTGGCGTGCGTGCGGGGGGCTGGGGGTCTCCCCTGTGCCCTGTTTGTGGGGTTGGACCTTAAATGCATCATGGCTGGTTGGGCTGAGGGGTTTTAAATGCGTGCCGTTCCCTCTCCAGGTGATGGAGAGGCGCGTGTGGGCGCGTGCCGGCGTCGCTGTACGTGGTTTTCCTCAGGATTTCTGCACTGAGAAAGTCTTCTCGTTCCTGCCCACGCTCTGGAGAAGCTGGGTGGAAAATACACTGTACCCGCATAACGCTCTCCCCGCAGAAACCCTCAGGGATTTAATAATGTTGGCAACTGCCTCTAATATGCAGAAGAAAGGGCAATAAATGAGAATCCAGCAGTGCCTCTATTAACCTGCTTCTCCAGCCGCCTGTTTTCCGTGCAAGCGCGCGGGAGACGAACGAGCGCGCTCAGCGGGCTGGGCTCAGCGCGGTGCCAACCGTTCCCTATCTCTGCAGTGTGAAGGCGTTTCTTCTTTCTTTAGCATATGCCTCCTCGCCTCCGGTGTGTATTTGTTTCTGTTTGGTTTAATCCCAGTGGTTTCCTTTTGCCTCATGCACTTCAGCCGCGAAGTCTGATCGGGCTGAGTCCTTGCTTGACCGCTTTGGCGCTGGCGAAAGGCTGAACTGGGCACAGCTTTAGACCCGAGGCCTTTGCCTCCAGCTCATCGCTTTGAGCATCGCTTTCTGGTGCAGCTATAGTGAAATGACTGCAAGATCCTGAATTTAAATGTAAATCTTTTCTGTAAAGCCTTTTGTAGTCGCTTCTGCCTATTCGCAGGTATTAGCATCTCTTTGCAGAGAAGATCCTAAACCTCTGGGTAAAAAGTAAGAGCTATGACTCCACATGTCCTGCACATCGGATCTCAAGGCTGTTTCCACCAGCGATTCCAGCAGAGCGCGTGCAGTCCGCAGGACAGGGCACGTTTCCAGGGGAAATGGCTGGCGGAACCCCTTAAAGCTTTTTCACTTTCATTCTCATTTAAAAGATGAACATGGCAGAGTTTCGGCAGTCACGGGTCTATTTATTTTGTTATTTCAAGTGTAAATTAGGTCAAATCGTGACTTAAACCACAGAACTGTTTGCAGAGGTGATTCAGCTTAGTTCCCAAGAAACGGTATTTTGTTACTAGACCTGAAAAATGCCCACCCCAGCTGCTGGCCCTGGTCCAGAAGCATGCCTGCCCCAGGACAGTGGGGTCTCCTCCTCCAGGCTCGGTTGAAGAGGAGCATTCGCGGGATCCAGCGCAGGGTGCTCTTCGGAAAGCAGCCGACGTGACGTGAGGTCCCTTCCTCCCTGAAGGTCTCCAAGTATTTCGCAAATGGTGACCTTCACTGTATCTCTTGGCGGTAAGTAAATAGTAATATACTAATTTTACAGATGACTAAGCAGCATAGAGTGTTTAAATGACTTGGGCAAGGTCAGAGCAGACAGCGGTGGGGCTGGGAGGAGAGCCCCGTCCTGCTAAATCCCATCGCGCTCTCCAACAGCTCCGAGCAGCCCCTGCCTTTAACAGAGCTCGATGCTGCGGTGTTGAATTTAAATGGATCTCAATCTCATATGCAGCAAATGCCAGGATATAAACTGGGGGTTTTGGAGCAAATCTTTTATCTGGCCTTTTTTTAAGGACTGTTTCATTTAAAATTGCACTTGGCGGAAATCGGGCTCTTAGAAATCAGAAAATAAGCTGCCTCCTGAGTGACAGCTACAAGGGAACAGGCGAGGTAGGACATTAATTTGTTTGATTAAATCTTTAAAGAGTTTACCCTGAGAGTGCAGGCAGCCCTGCAGATTATAGCAGGGGAACAGTGGTGGGCAAAGGCGTTATTTAGATAGAGCCCACGTGCTACCTTTCATTTTTCTCAGTCTGTAACTACTAGTACATAGAATAAAAACAAAACCAAAACAGAAGCTGTGGAATTAATTAACATGTTATTTTTTCCTCCTTTAGGGTAATAAAATAGTGCAAATGACTGATGGCAACCGAAGTGCCTCCTGCCGCCACCAGCACCCTGACATCGGAGCGCCAGGGAGAAATCCAGCAGCATAAATCATCGCGCCAGGAGTGATCAGCTCTGTGGCTTGTGCTCTGAGAGAAACTACACTTTATCTGGAAGGAACTCCAGCATTTGGGCAACGTAAATTGTGCCTGGATCAGGCTCTTATCAGGCTATTTAAAGATGCATGGCTCATATTTCTGTAACACCGCTGAAATAAGGACCCAAGGCAGCCACATATCAAACTTGTTGGCCAGAAGTTAAAGTCTGACCCTAAGTTGAAAACCCAAGTGTTGACTGTGGCCATGGTATTTACAAGTAATTTCTAAAGCTCCTATGGATATTTCAGGATTTCTGTGATACTAAGTTATTGCTGGCGGGGAAGAGGCATAGCAGAGCCAAAGCCTGGTTCCACATTGCCAGTTTAAGAGGAAGCCACTCAATACAAACCTGAATCCATAT
>NW_010531819.1:0-63895 GCF_000687285.1 Phaethon lepturus | reverse complement strand
TCAGCAGGCACCAAGAGTCTTGCTGTGTACAAACCATTGAACATTGCCAGGTTGTACGCCGAAAACATCCCAGCCATTGACCCAGACACTGCTGGGCCTGTAAAATTTTCCCTTCTGTGTGTGGCTGCTGGAGGGGATTCCCCCAAAATAGCCTTTTTTTTTTTTTTTTTTTTGATCTGGGCAAAGCTGCACCGGAGTTGAAGATCTGTAGTCAACCTGACCCAAGCATGACTGAGTTGGCTGAGGATTTCATAGCGTGAAGGTGACACATCTCTCAAACTGGGGCATTGGTTGCATTTGTGGCCACAACAGTATGGCTGAACTCATCACACTGGGTAATTTCTTCAATTTCTGTGGCTTACCAGTGGAGCAAAGTGTGTCTCAATGCCTTGAGCTTGTGGTCTTCCCCATCATCAGTGGAGATCAGCCTATTTGCTCACTGCTGGCAGGAATACGTGGTGGGTCTGTCCTGTCCCCACACGAGGAGATGACAAATTGCAACCCACCACCCCTGTAGGGATGCCAGGAGCCTCATCCCCCCAGAAGGGTTCCTTTAGTTTTCCTTCAAAATATGGCAGCAACAGCAAACCCCAAATGGGAAGGAACCAAATTAGCTCCAGACAAATTGGCCACATTTGGCAACAGGGGATTTAGATTCGGGGCCCCTGGCCACCCCCTGGCTCCGGGGGATGAGGTGGGAGCAGGGATGCATGAAACATTCCCAGTGCAGCAGGATTTGTGCTCCGCATGCGGGCTGGGGCTGGAGCGGAGACGGTGAAGAGGTTCCGGTCAGTGCTGCAGTGCAGGATGGCATTTGGTAAAATAATTTTTACCTTCCCGAACATTAAAGCAATGCTGAAAGCACACATTCAGGATAGAAACAGGTTGGAGGCACTGAAGTTTTTAATCACGTTAACGAGCTCTGTTTTCATTAGGGTTAAGAGACTGAAACGTCCCCATTTGTCTCCATGCTTCTGCTGAGCCTCCAGTGAAGCCCTGCTCACAGGCAGCCGCTCGCGCAGCTCCTGGGAAGTGGCTGCCCTGTCGCTGGCCAGTTCTTGCCCCCGTCGGATAACATGAGCACATTTATTTAAAACAATAGTAATTAATGTTTGGGGTTTTTCCCTTCATTTTTTCTATCACAGAATCACTAAGGTTGGAAAGGACCTTCAAGATCATCAAGTCCAACCATCAACCCAACACCACAATGTCCCCTAAACCGTGTCCTGAAGCACCACATCCACACGTTTCTTGAACACTTCCAGAGATGGCGACTCCACCACCTCCCTGGGCAGCCTGTTCCAATGCCTGACCACCCTCTCGGTGAAGAAATTTTTCCTAATATCCAATCTAAACCTCCCCTGGCGCAACTTGAGGCCATTTCCTCTTGTCCTATCGCTGGTTACTTGGGAGAAGAGACCAACACCCTCATCGCCACAACACACTTTCAGGTAGTTGTAGAGAGCTATGAGGGCTCCCCTCAGCCTCCTCTTCTCCAGACTGAACACCCCCAGTTCCCTCAGCCATTTCTCATCAGACTTGTGCTCCAGTCTTACGCTTCATTTGCAGTGCAGCAGGAACACGGCAACACAGGTTTTTACTTTATTTAATGACTCTGAACGCAACAGTTCTCCGCCAGCCCAGGGGCCGCGACGCGCCGGCTGCCGCAGGGGAACAGCTGAAGCAGCGGTTTATTACCTGAGTTTCCTCCCCAGAAACAGGAGGTTGGCTTTTCATAAAGCAAATGTTACCGAGGGGGTAAGGTGCTGCCCACCAGGGACCTGGAGCCCTCCTGAGACACGTTAGGGAAAGCCACGCTGCCGGGGGCTGGAGCCTCCCAAAACCCCTGGCCCGGTGGTGCCCTCAGCTGCATTAATCACTTCAGGGCCAATAATCCCACCAAGCCTTTGCCCAATTTGCTGCCCAGAAGGAGGGATGAGCTCGTTACAGAGTTTGACCCTCCACCTAACGGCCCTGGGGCGGGCAGGTATAAATGAGGGGCAGCCCCTGAAATTAGGGGTATCTGGTGTGGGGGAGAGGTTGTGTGTTGTGGTACTAAAGATTTTTGTCTTGATTGCAAGTTTTGAAGGGCGGAAGTGGCTGTGGAGCTGCAGAATTGTACCCTTAAGCTGACCAAAGGAGAGACCAGGTGAGAAGTATTTCTTAAAAATTAAGCTCTTTAATGTAAGAAACTGCAGGATGGCTCAGTGTGTTTAAACGCCTCACCAAGCACCCAAAAATCTGGTGCCAGGTCTGTCAATGGATGGCGTGTGGGGTGAGCATCCTCCTTGCGTGAAGGATGGCCCAGGTGGGAGGAGGAGGTGGGATGTCCCCTGGTTCGGTGGCCACACGGCAGGGTGGGGGGCATTCGGAGCGGGGCTGTGTGTGACCTCAGGATCTGTCCCTTACCACAGCTGTAAGGAGCGGTGTCCTCAGCTGCTCCTTGTCCCTGTCCCGCTGTCCCCATGCAGCAACAGCTATCCCTGATGGGTGCCGTGTTGTCCCATGCCTGCAAGGAGAGCTGCTGGGGAGGTTAACTGGGGACAGTCTGCGCCACAAAAAGGCCCCAAGCGACTGCTCTGATGGGGCTGGCCCCAGGGATGGGGAAGGTGCTGATGCCACCATGAGCAAGCTGGGAACCCTCCCTAAAACTGAGTGTCTTTAAACCACCGTCGAGCTGAGGGGTGTGGGTTTTTTGGAAGCCTTTAGCATGGAAAAGGGTAGAAATGGCCGAATGACACTATTGCTGTCGGAGGGAGAGTCGGAGGCTCTCAAAAGCCTTAGACCTTCGCTGCAGGTGGCAACTCGGAGCCTCCCGCTCTGGCCTGAGGTTCATCGTTCCCTGCAGCTTTGTTCCCTTGTGTCCGGCTTACGAGAGGGGGTTTGGCCGGTGTCCCCCCGGGAGCCCCGGCCGCGCAGACATGGCGTGTGCCAGCCTGCTGGGCCGGACTCGCTTGGTTTGCGGGCACTGGCTTGGCAGAGGTGATGGTTCCCGGCGACGCTGAAGCATCGCTGTTGTGGATGGGGCGGCTAATGAATGTGAATGTCACCCACATTTATTTGCAATTAATGCTGGTTTTGCTCCCTGAACTCTTGCTTTCTTCAGTGCATGCAGGCCTGTTCTGAGTCATTAACCTGACAGCCGGTGAATAGTAGCCTTTATCTGTTGTCTCCAAAACAATGAAAGTCCTTTCGTGGAAAATGAATGGAAGATCAGGTTACAAAAAAAATCCTGCAGGCATACTGTGGTGAGGCACTGAAAAGCCCGGGTCCCTCCCTTGATCACATCGCTCTGTTATCCACGCAGGTACCGGCAAAAACAAGACCCCAAGTTAATAAAGCCATAGCTGAAAGGCAGCCGAACAATACGTGGGACGAGGGGTGACGTGGACCGGAGGAACAGGGCTGTGAGTGGAAGGGAAGCAAGGCGGTGGCAGCGGCGGGTGCCTCAGCAGAAGGGCAGAGGAGCCCTTTGCACGGGGCAGTGTCGTCTTGTCCCCATGAACACACCCCACGGGGCAGCAGGGCTCCGCTGCGCTGCTAAAAATGGCCAAGTGCAGGCGTGGCCAGTGAGCTGCCCCGGAAGGATCCTTGCCTGTCTGGGGCTGGGTTTGCACCTAAACTTTGCTCTGCGAAGGCCCTGAGTGTTTGTGGTGACCCAAAGCTGTTACAACACGTACCCTGCTGGCACCCCGCCGCCACGGCTGCCGCTTTTACCCCTGTGCAGCTCCCTCGGGCCTGATCCGTGTCTGCCTGCGTCGTGTTCGGGCTACCTGAAGGCGGCAGAGCTTTGCCGGCTTGTGTCGAGGTCTGACCTCCCGATTTCGGTTTGCTCTAGGGCAGGATGTAGCTGGGTGGGTGCTTATGAGCACCCGTGCAAAGAAAGTGGGAGTGATGACCTGAGGGTGTCGAGGGTTTGGTTGACAAATGATGTGGTCACTGTAAAATGGCAGATTCTCGACACAAGCGCTGTCCTATAGCTTGTCCTGCATCTGATGACGCACGGGTCTTCTAATGTGGTCAGCGGTGGAGAACAGGAGCTGCATAACCAACGTGTGCAAATGTATACAGCTTGGCAGATGGAAAGCAAGCGTGTTTCCCACGATTCTTGTCAAAACGATGGTGCTGGGACAAATCCAGAGGAGCTCTCCTGAAGCCATAGCAGAGGCTCCAAGTTCATGTGGTGGTGCTGAGAACGGGATGATCCTGCCGAATTTTTGTGGCAAGTCTTTGCAGAGCAAAGAGTTCCTGTAAAGCAAATGGCCCTGAGCTGTAATTTAATTGCATTTCTGTTTTTCTTTTATTATTATTATTCCAGAAGCAGTTTGGATTCCCGTGATATTCCGCTGTTATATGCATATGTAGGAAACAGTCTGGCAAGAGCCAGCTTACTGTGTAGAAAGAAACATCCTGGAGGAATGGGTGCTGCTGGGGTGAGGTTCAAACCTTGTTTCCCCACACAAGTCCTTCCAGCTGAAGGAAGGGTTGAGGCAGTGGAGCAGCAGGTAACATCTCTGCTCCCACTGAGAGCGTCCCTGCTGTCCCGTAGCTTCGGCTCTAGGTTGTAGGGAGAACTTGTGGGATTTCTGGGTGGCGTGACCCAAAAATGTGCAAGATGCAGCATGAGGGGGTGAGAAGCAGCCTTCTAACCCCCCCCAGACACCACAGAGCCACCTGCTCTCCCTGGGGTTGTGCCACCAGCACCCCCTGAGCTGCCCCCGGGAGGGGTCTGGGGAAGGGCTGGGAGCAATATCCCTCCTGCCCGTGCTGGTGAGGGGCCTGGATCCAGTCAGCTGCCCCAATGGCTGCAGATCCAGTTGGGGTGTTTAGGATATCCCCTCTGCTGTCATCCTGCCCTCTGACAGCGCCCTGCATTGCAGGGAAACCCATCCTAATGACCAAGAAATTCCTTGTCTAATTAACGCTTGCATCTCACCCATAATAGACCTTAAACAGCCTAAGTGTTATTGACCGCTGCCAAGGAACAGTCGCAGAAGCATCCCCATTAAGGAAAACAAATGTCAGGAAATTCAGATATTCCTCCCAAGGACAGAGTGCAGGGTGGCTGCAAGCTGGAGCTGAGGGAAGAATAAGGCACGTTCAGTTCTGCAGGGGTTCGGTGTGTGGAGGGACTCCAGAGACTAACTGGGTTGTTATGTGGATAGAGAGAGGAGGGCATCTGCATTTCCAGGGACAAAATAGGGAAACTGAGGCACAAGGCATCAATATCGCTACCCTAAATGGCCATAGACCCATCTGGTGTGTTTAAGGTGTTGCAGATGATGAAAAGGGCTTTTCTGAGCCTCATGTCTTTGCAGCGTAAGAGGAAGTGATGGAAAAGATGTGTTTTCATTTCATGCTTAAGCAACAGCAGTGGATGCAATTTTGGGCTGGTTTTGGGGCTTTGGCCTGTGCCGGCAGCCTGTGAGCTGGGATTAGGGCAGCCTGTGCTGCTGGGGCTCTCCCAGTCCTGGTGCCCGGCTGGGCAATGTGAGGCTCAGGCTTCCCAAAGCTCCCCGCTGCCCCTGGCTGCTCGGGGTCTCTGGTTTACCTCTCCTGCCTACCTTCTGCTGTTCAACTTGGAGCTTTCTGGGGAGAAGTTCAAGTGTCCATGAAATTTGAAAGTAAAAATGTCCCAGCAGCTTGCTGAGACAGAATCACTTGAGGAGCTAAAGGAACCTATAATATTTTGTCCTTGTTTGCCATTTTAAGTATAACCCCCCTCTGCTTTTCTTGTTATTGCAGCGTAAGTATTTAGTAAAGCATTAATCTTGCTTGTCAGTAATAACATGCAAATTAAACACCTGCTCTAGGAATCTGTAGTGCTTTGTTCTATTAGATGGTATTGACATGTCAGATATTTGGACTTTAATTCAGAAAAATGGTGCCATTTTCATTTATCTCTCCTAATGAAGAATGAAGGTGTGCACTGATACAGGGCTGCCCACAGCAATGCAGCTAAAAGTGAAAAACAATACTTAATATAGCCACTAAATTACATGTGACATCTCATTTAAAGATAAACAGCCTGAAGGCATATGTCCAAGTGGCACTGATGAAATTTCTAAATGTTCCTTTGAATCCTCATTTAACCAGCAATTTGGTAGTGAAGGCACTGTGCTGGCTGGGAGATGTGAAGTGGTGCTTCTCTAAATGTGAACCCAAAGCAGAAGTAGGAGAAAGCTACGAGTCATGAGCGACACAGATCTGGGTTCAGCCAGACATTCCCCTCCAGTCCCATGGGAAAACAGGAGCTGCACCCAGTAAATGGTGGCCATAAGCTGGGGCTCTTGCGCTGCGAGACACCAAAGCTCACTTGTCCCATTTGCAGAGCTGGGCTCTTGAGGGCAACACCGGTACCAGGTGGCGGGATGGCACGGGTGTGTGCTTCAGCCTCGCAGAGCTGTACGTGCACTGTGCACGATGTCGTATGTTCTCGTGAGCTACGGGTTGGACACTGCTGAGCCTCTGCTGTGTCACATCTGCCTGTCTTGCTCTTCAGCTTCCCAGCATCTTCTGCTTTCTGGAGAAGCTCAGATCCACATGGAGAAACGCTCCTTAGCAATTTAAGCTACACAACCAACCTTATCTCAGGAGGTGGGTTTCCCTCTGCATGTGGGAGTAGAAGGGATGGTCACTGGGAGCTCACTCCCTGCCCTAAGGGATGACCAGTTACACCTGCCTTTGCAGACAGTCACCCATTCAATCTGTGCCAAAGAACCTCCTGGCTGGACACTTCACAATCTTCCAATCTAATCCAGTGCTTTGCCCTCCTTAGCTGCAGGGAGACCTTCTCCCCCAACATTCACTCTGTATCCCCTTTGCTGTGGTTCAAGCTCATTTCTTCCCAACTGATCCCTCGCAAGCATGGAAACCGGGTCCCATCTTCCATCTTAGTAGGGAAGCCTTCTATGCATTGAAGCTCATTGCGTTTCTCTTGCTCTTTTCCAGCTAAATAGTCCCAGTTCATTCAGTCTTTTTTCCACTGGTTTCCCAGACTGTTTTTGTTTTCCTCTGGACCTGTTGTGTTTGGCTTTGTGATGCTCAGCTAGACACAGTAATTAAACTGAGGCTCCTCCAGTGCAAAACAGAGAAGGAAGATCCCTTTTCTAGGGTTATGGTCCTGTTTCTGCAATAGAAAGTGCTGATCTTTCTTGTGTGGCGATCTGAGCCATCAAGAAGCAACTAATTCCTTGTTTGTGTGTGCAGCTGGGGCTTTTTGGTACCTTGCACAGCCTGTTCCTAGAGGCAGGCCCTGGGGCAAAGTATCTTGTGATAGAAACAAAGACTTGCAGAGGGAAGGCGCAAAGTGCCATATTCTCCTATCAATGCTTGCCCATCTCTTGAGGTGACTGCTTGAATGGGTGTCTCTATGATGTTTTTCCATTGCTGTTCTTGGATGATAGCCTTTGATTTACTTTCAACTAATTTCTTTTGAAGAGTGCTCCAGAAATGAGCTCTGTGATTCATTTTTGTCCAGCTCTCCTAAATTTGCACCAGCAACTGTTCTTGTTGGCTTGCTTGTCTTCCCCCAGAATGTAGCTGGCAGCAGCAGGAACAAACTCAAGCAGCGGGTGCTTTTGTGGCCAGACACCAAACACACAAATGACCAGGATGCAGAGCTTCAGAAACATTCAGCAGCATGAAAAAGCCATGCCACAGAGGCAAACAGCAGGCATTATTAGACCATTCCCCTCCAAATCTTTGATTAGTCACATTTAATGGGGTTTCTTCTCATGTTCTTGAGCTGCACAGCTATACTAGTGTTTGACCGATCTTCATGGTCAGCTATTACCAGCTCTAGCCAACCCCACACATTCACAAAATGTTTCTTTACTTCTCCTTGATAAATGTCAGGCTCAGTCTATAATGCAGCTCAGAATTGCCTGGTATGGGGTCACTTGGCATTCAGCACTTGGAAAGATCACATACTTCTACTTGTTCAGTCTTGATTTTGATCAAGAGAAGAGTTGATGTCATTTCAGCATTCCTGAAGCTCCCCCTCCCTTTTGGCTTTTTTTTTTTTAAGGGTATAAAGCAATTCGACACAACAGGCTGAGCTTTGAGTCTTATTTTTGCATCTTGCAATGTGACAATATCTGTAACAAACACAGGCTGGGATTGCTTGTGGAGAATGTACACTTATTTTGAATAGATCATTTTCTTGCTCCTCCAAAGATGTTTAAAATTTGTCTTTTAAAAACTAATAGAAATCAATGCATTTCCCCTCACATAAAATATTAAAAGCAGCTTGGGTTTTAGTCTTTAATAAATAGTTTGCACTCCCAAGGCTCTTTCCAGCAGAGAATGTGAGTACTTCACAATCCTTTCCGGTGTCTGGCCATGCAACTTGCCTCTAGCAAAGAGTTCTTAATTTGCAAAGTACCTCTAGACGACGTGCAATTGTCAACCCAAAGCCCAGCGCTTTCTAATCACGGTTGGCACGAGCTTCCCCCTGCTGTCTTTCAAGCCGCAGGGAAGTCAGGCATTTTCATACCCACTAAATCTCTGGGTGTTTTGTGGTGGTGACAGCAGCCTGGTACAAGCTGGACCTACTCCACCAGCTAAGCAGGAATTGGATATTTCTAAGACCATCTTCACTTATTTACGCCACTGAAGTATCTGGGTATGTTTATGGCCTTTAATTCACTTACCTCCCCCCAGACCACGAGAAATGGGGCTTTTTCCATATTGCCTCTTGTCTGGCTGGGAATGGAGGCCTGGAGAGGGGAGGGGGCTGCGGGCAGAGAGCCCGAGGGAGAGCCACGGAGGTCTGAGCGCATCGTGGCCTGAGCCCTCCTCCGCTTTCTCATTCACCTTTCCCTGAGCTGTGCAGCCCTGTGACAAGTGAGGTTTAGCAAATCGTGTCAAGCTGAGGATTTGTTGGTGTGATTCTTTTGGTCTGACCGGGGTGGGGGAAAGCCCTTGGCTAACAAGAACTTGTAGGAAGAACTATCCCAGACCTCTCTTCAGCAGCAAGTACTTGTGAAGGCTACAGAGGAGTCAAGGCTCTGCTGGGTTTCCTCCACCCTTACGTTTCTGCAACTGCGCCTGGGGTGTTGCTGTGCTTCACAGACGATGACTTGCTATATCTGGATGGCTTCACCTCCTTTCCCCCAGCATGGTGCAGGCTATTTGGAAATGTTGAGGAACAGCAACCCCAGCCTGCAGATGGACCTCTGTGTGGCCCCACCACTCATGTCCACACCTCTCAAGAAAAATTAGGTTTTATAAGGTGCTTAAAAGTCACTATTACAGTCACAGTTTGTGGGGCCCTTTGTGTGTACTTTCTGATTTTCCTGACTTCCCTGCCTGGCAAGTCCAGAGCTCTCTTTGCCCACAAATTGTGGCATCCTTTAGTTGGGTCTTTATGGGTGTTACCTGCTGGGAAAGCTGGGGGAAAGTTGTGATCTCGGCTCATCGTGCTAGGGGCATGGGGTGTTTGAGAGACTCTGCTATAATGAGATGTGAGTGAAAATGGCAACAGGGAATAGATTCCTAATTTAAATAATGAGCGTCCCTTGTTGCCTGACAGATGGTCATTTTCTGAGAAATGCAAAGTCTCTTTGGAGGGGTCAGATTGCTTGTATTTACATGGAATAATGAGAGAGAGGCACTGGTCCCAACACATGCTGTGTTTTTCACATTTTTTCCAGGGGTATTCCCAGCTGTCTCTGAAAAGAGCAGATTTGATCCTTTGCAAACCTTATGTGGCTCTGACCACGCGTTATCGCATGAAAAAATCGCACGGTAATGGGCGTGTCTCTGATATTCAGGCAGCCCTTATAATGCCCGTTAAGCATCTTTAGTCGCTAGAAAGGAAGCTTGATGCTGATGCCAGAAAACATCTTGGGCCTGAGTGTGCCTTTACTTGTGCAGGGCTGGCTGCAATCCAATATCCAGTTATCTGCACGCCAGTGGTGTCTCCAGGACTTAACAAGTGGGAAGGCAGATGGATGGCAAAGAATTTGCTAAGGGGTAGGATACCTTCTTATGTACTTCCCCACTTGCTGAAACCACTTTTAATGTAAGAACCTAAAGATCAGGCACTGATCAGGCAATGATGGAGAGCAGGAGGGTTTTTTTTGGGGGTACACCAGGAACTCCTTGCTGTTTCACGATATTTTAAATGGGATGGTGGCAGCCATGTTGGGCATCGTTTCTGCTCTGACAGAGGTGTCTCAGTCCACCCGCTCCTCTGAAGTGTTCTGGTGCTTGCTGTCTTCATCATACAGAGCATAAAGCAAAGTGGCCTATCCCAAGCCAATGGCCAGGAGTCAAAGATCCAGTTGCTTATGGATCATGCTCCCATGATGCCCAAGATCCGTGCTGCTTCTTGGCCAAGATCTCTTAGGTGCAGTTACAGGGTCTTTTGTCTACACAAAAACATTCTAAAAAGTACAACTTGAATGAGCTGTTGAAGGAGTTCAACCACCCTTGAAGCCCCATGGAGGAACTCTTATTGACAATTGGTGGCCTTAGCATGGTTTCTCTTACTGTACATAAATCACCATTTAGGCTGATGTTTTAGCACAAGGCCCTTACAGTCCCGCGAAGCTTCTCCTGAAATGGGAAGGAAAACAAACCCTAGTTTTGAATGAAAGAACTCTCTTAATGACACAGACTACCTACCTGTTTTCCTGCCTCTTCGTGTACGCAAACCCCTCATTCTGCCTCATTCCTCCTGATGCCAAGGAAGTGTGAAGACTTCTGTTGGGGAACACACAGTGATGACAAAGTCCCAGACAAGGGTGAATTCAGCTTGCAGATGCCAAAACAACCCTCTTCTGACCTCCCTTCAGTGGTGTAGGGATAGATTTTGCTATTGCTTTTTTTTTAAAACAGTAAAAAACCTCATAGTTCTGAAAGCCTTGAAAGGGACAAACAAGTTTGATAACACCAAAGGCAGTGACTTTCTTGTTGCTTGGCAGCTAAGAGATGCTCCCATAAAGTTCAGCAGTTTCATACATCCTCGACATGTGGTCTTTAATCTCTGGGTAATGATGTGTTTGGAAGAAGCCAAGTCAATCAACACCCATTTTTCACAATGCATCAACTACTAGTGTCAAATTCTGGTCTGCATCTTGTGCCAGAAAAAGGCTTGTTGTCACCTAAAGGGGGGAGTGTGCCATGTCAGGCTGCAAAATCATTTGTTCCCTGGACACAGCCCTAAATTATATATTCCCTGTCAAGTCTTGGAGACTGAAACCAAAGTTGTATTGTGTTCCACCTACCCTGTGCTCAGACTGTTAGAGAAACAGGAGATCTGGGCCACATGGTGTCCCTGTTGAAGCGGATGAGCAAAAATCTCTGTTGGCCAATGCTACTTGCCAAGGGCACCGTGCATCTGGGAGGGAGTTCCCAGGGACCTCAAATTACTGGGCAGTTCTCAAAATGTTGACCTGGTCTTCTGCATGGTTTCTGATGGCATACGGAGGCATTAGCTTTGCTCCGACGTGCGTAAGCTGTTACAGCTTATAAAATATTTTCTTTAAAAAAATGTTTTTTAGCCGATTGACCTGCAGCGAACCAAACCAGTTGATGTTTATCAGCAACATCCACGTGGATGGGATGTATTACACGGGTGGGAAGAAAAGGAGAGAAACTGAAAACAAAAGCCATCTTTAAAGGTCAGTGTTCTTTTCGCAGCTTTGCAGATAAATTTAGAAGGTGGGGAAATTTTTTAGTAGGTGACCCAACTGGTCTGCAATGTCAAAGGCAGTGAAAAATGTGTGTGGAGACAAAAAAAAAAGGCTTCGTGCTATTCTGCACCCCATCCTCCATGCAACCTGTATTTGGGCTCGGGGATGACACTTGTATGTATGCCTGGTGGTGGCATTCAGGAATGATAGAGGAGCTGGTGACAACCCAGAATGATCTACTGGTGTGCAATGGGATGCTCCCAAAGAACCTGCCCAGCTCCGTTGTGCTGTGTGTGAGTGCAGATAATGAAATTGCAGATAATGAAATGCCATGTACTTTCATTACACTTCCAAATATAAAGGAAACCTTCATTTATCTATGCCTGGAGAATCGGACAGAAAATCAGCATCAAAGAGAACCTCCTACTGAAAGCATTTGATGTTATAAAGGATAAAGAGCATCTGGCAGGGGCCTTAAAGGGGGGAAGTCTGACAGGCGTTCAACCGCTACTAGCAGTCCAGCCTTGCAGCCTCCAGTTTAAATGCTCTAAGAGTACGATGATAATGCACTGGGGCATTCAGAGCACAAATTGATGTTTTGTCTTTAGCTTTTTTTTTTTTTTTTTGGTTGCGCTAAGAATCTGCCCTGCAGCTCCTGGATTAATTAAATGCTGACAAGTCTGCTAGGGTAGGAGCGGAGGATGTCTCCTGCCCTTTCTGTGACGCACGGACCGGAGCACATCGTGCCCCTAGGAAATGAGCTTGTTCCATTAGGCAAAATCAACAAGGCAGAAATCTCTGTGAAATTCTTCTATTAAATCACAAATAGACTAAAAACCTATACCTGGTGACAGTGATCATTGCTTTTGTGGCGTGGACAGATGCTTGTGGGAGCATTTTGGTCAAATGGGCACGTGCGCTTCTGCAAATACTGGCTTTACTTCACTGCTGTTCCCTACAGTGGCTGATTTTTCATTCCTTGGGCTAGAAGAACAAAACTTTATTTTGCCTCTGTGCCTATTCTGAGAAATCAGCCGCTTTCTGGAGTATTTAGAGTAACTCTGGTAAACTCATTCATGCAAACATTTGCCATAGAAGGTCATTTTCCTGCCAATAAATTTGGGCTCTCTCCCCAGGCAGGATGTCCGAAGTTTCTAACTTCTGTGGTTGCAGCATAGGCTTTTTCTCATCGCATGAGGTTTTTTTTCTGATCCAAGCTTGGGGCTTTCTACCACAGTGGGGTGGGGATGGGTGAACAGCTCAAACATCTGCACAGCAAAGTGATACCAGTGCCCAAGCACCGCCGGAGATGAAACGTCAAATGTGCCATGCGTTTACTGTCCCTGAGCAGCTCAAACTGACACATGGCCTGCGGTCAACTTTTTTGTCATTAATCTTCTAATATCAGAATATTCATTTTAGTGAGCAGATCTTGGGCTGCTTCTCAGCTGGGGCAAGAATCAGCAGGCCAAAATTGTCATGGGGAACCATGTCAGTAAAGGGAAAAATTTGGGCACCAACAGCTTTTGACAGGCTCTGGGACACCTGCCACACCTTTCACCTTCTCTTCATGTCTTGTCTCTAGCAGGTGTATCATGCCGATGAGCTGTAAAAGCAGCAGATGCCACAAAGGTTTATTTTCTTAAGAGACGCAACATGGGGAAAATTTGCAAGGAAATCACAATCCTCATTAAAGTCATTTTCACAGAAGATTACACTCTCCTGCTGTCTCTGTATCGCACCGAAAGACCCAATCCTGAAAAAGTGTCTTTAATGCACTTGTATGAATGTTGGGGTTTTTATATCTGGTGGATGGGGCAGGGAACAGCAGAGCTAAGCTGCAGCAAGCAGGGCACGTAGCGAGCATTGGGAGAAGCGTGGCCAGGAGCTGGATTGCTTTGAGGCGATGGACAGGGCAGTCTGCATCTAGAGAAACTCTTAAGAGCAGCCAGGATAAGGTTTGTCAGAAGTGTTTTCCCTGACTGACAGCCTGAGGAAAGGGTTAGGTCACTTCTCCCAGTCCTTCCCAGGGTTATTTGTCACCAGTGCTGGAGCTCCTGTGTTATGTCAGGGTCCTGTGTACCAAAAAACTTGTTTCTTAGAGATTTCTGGAACTGAAGTCCTCCTTACAGTTCCTGGAACAATGGCTTTTGGGGAACATATTTTGTTATGAAGGTCAGAGATTAACACCCTTCCCAACACCCATAACAACCTGCCTTAAAAATCTCTGCTTGGAAATCTTTTAATCTTCCTTAGATGCTTTTTGAACATTTTCCAGGAATGTTCTGCTCTTTCCCATTCACAACTACTAAATATACACTCTGTTTGGACTGCAGACCCCAGTCTATTTTTACATTTATTTCCAGCATATTTTAATTTTTCTACCCTTGATAGAACAATTTGGTCTGTTCTTAAACCCAAGACCTTGCTGCCTCTTCTCTTGTTGTTGCCCAGTTTTTGGCATCACTTACAAGGAGTTTATTATTCTGGGGTACTTCTGTGTGGATGAGGACTGTGCTAGCTTCTGTCTGGCTAGAGACAGACTTAAAAGCGGAAAAAAAGCGGGCAGGAAGGGAATCAGTTGTCCCTATACAAAGGAGTAATACAGCACCTCTGCAGTCTCTTATCCCGTTTGTAAATGGTTAACTGAGTTTTGGGGCAGAAAATACTGTAATAGAGCAGTGGATTCCTGCCTGTGGAGCAGTTCTCGTTCCTCTGGGTTGAAATGGCGAATGGTTTCCATGTGTAAAGCAGAAAACAAGTGACTGCTTGCTTTCTTGTCCTCCTGTGTGCTAATATTTAGCAGGGCTTTATTTATTTGATTAGGTGCAAGGAATATGTGCTCGTTGTTTACATTGCATGAATGGGAAATAGATTTTTAATCATTGTTACTCTTGTCTTTGGTTGCTACTCTGGCCTCTGGAGTGTTTATCTGGATCTGGTGAAGATTTAAAGGGAGGGAGGGAAGGGGGGTTTGAGGAAATATTCTCAGGCGTGTGGGCAGTGAGGGACCTATTCCATTTGTGAGCTTTGACTTGATTAAGCTTATACATCTCCACTTGACCTTCATACGGAAATTCACCCTTTAAATAATGGTTCTAAGTCTCTAGGGTCAAATCCAAGCTTCTGTGATGCAAAACATTACTAATGAAATTATCGTGTCCTGAGCTGGTAACATCTTGCCGGGCAGAGAGGCTGAGCCCAGAGCTGCGACGGGATGTCTCAGCCCTGCTTGGGACCTACCTCCAGCCTTTAGGAAGGGGGTTTAAATCCAGAAATGGTCAGGCTTTAAGTGTGGGTTGAAGCACTGCAAAGCTCAGTTCCCACAGGGACAGTCGCAGTCCTGCCCCGCCACTCCTGCTAACTAGCACCCACCACAGCAGCTGGCCTGGCTCTACTTATTTATCTTTCCTCCAGCCATGGGCTGTGCCCTGTGCTAGCGACAGAGATAAATTCAGCTCTCCCAACGACACTGGTGCTTTAGAAATGGGGGAAAAGAAGTCCCAGCCCTGAGTCTATTACTATAGAAATAAAATCCTTAATCCAGTTGGATGGTGCTGCAGAAAGGTTGACCAGAGCTTCCAGCATGAAGGCAGGTGAAAGGGTTAAAGACGAAGCTAGTGCTTGTCCCTCCATGGCATTATCTGTATGATTGCTTTTCATATCTTGTTTATTGTGGTTAGCAGAGCAGCTATAATATAGAGTGCTAGATGCAATAAATCTTGTCATTGCGAACAGCATACTTTTCATCAGAGCTCAAGGAATTGCAAAGTAAGCATTCAAAGGCAATCTATAGATTTAATTATATAGAAAGTCTAACCTGTGTAGATCTTAAAGGAAATTATAGCCGTGAAGATTACATTATGTTCCGTTTCATTTGTATTACGTATATTATCCTATTTTAGTTGTTATGGGGACACAGACAACGGCACTGCCAGCGCGGTGTCTTCTGTGGTTTCGTATCAGCACTGAACAGCCAAAGATGCTGGTAATTTAAGGGCTGATTTTTTTCCCTTTCTGACAGCTATGTCTATAAATTTGCACTCCTGCATTTTAAAATCTTCTCTGATGCTAATTGTAGCCCAAGAAATCCCATCAGGCAAAGGAAACCACCTCCAATTTTCTTTATTTACTGAAAGACAGGCCTGTAACCACAAATCAAAACTCTGTGTATCGAAGTGACAGGTCCACATTGCTCTAATCTCCTCATCGCCACACTCGCCAGCTCAGTCTCCAGCACTGGGCTGGCCACGACATGTCCCCCACCGGAGGGACACGCTGAATGTCCCCCTGCCCTGGGCAGGAGTGGGGAGGTCACTTGCCCTGTCAGTGAAAACCACCCACACGAGTCCTGGGTGTTTGGAATTATAACAGTTTTAGCAACTTCCATTTTTTCCTGGATTTTTTTTGCGAAATCCCCAGCTTGGGGTGTGCTGACGTGCAAGCTTGGGTAGATCAGCTGATCTGTGGTATGGGGTCCTGAGGGGACAGGATGGGTGGCTTTAGCACTTCCCCTCCTGCTCAACTTCATGCCAGCTATTTGCAATAGCCATTTGATCTCCAAAATCCTCAAGTGGTGGCTTGTTGCACTTGTCCCTTGGTGGACCTGAGCACCAACGTGCTGCAGGGCCTTCCTTCCCCGAGACAAGCCTCGTGGAGACTGCAGGGGTGCAAGGGGCAATGTGGGAGGCTTTTGCTGAGGTTGGCTTCCTTGGGAGATGCCAGTTAATGAACTTGAGGCTCTAAGCAAATTTCTGGGGGTGGTTCTCTTTAGGTAGCGAGGTCTGGTTCACCGATGGTTTGCCAAGCTGAAGTCTGAGCAGGGTTGCTGGCCCCAGGCTCAGTTCCCCAGGAGGGACAGAAATAGGACTGTTAGAATTGGAGAGATGGGTTTGTTGTTGCCAATTAGCGGTGAGACCAAGTTGGGTTAAAACGCTCAGCTCTGTATCTGTGGCTGCTGTGCAAACACCATGACGTGGGCTATGGTTGGGAGAACCTGTTCTGGTCTTCCCAGCTCAGTTGAAGGGTTGGGGAACTCCTTGGTGGTAGGTGAATTTTCCAGATGTGTCACTGCGGTGTTTCACTTGGACACGAGTGATTGATGTTGTTGGGTGCACTCCTACACACCATGAGTCAGGAGGAGGTTGCCCAACCTGAGGTGCCCTCAGGGGAAAGTGTTGCTCAAACAGGTTCATCTGGGAAGGAACACCAAAAAGTCCCAGCTGGGAAGGGGCAGAGCAGGAGATGGATCTGCCGCAAATTCTTCACACCTTTCTCATCCATAGCACCGAGAAGGGCTGAGGGGTGTTTGCACCCATTTCACTGACTCACCGGTCACCTGAGTCTCATGCTATGAAAATGGCGTTCACAGCCCTATGGATAAAAAAATGCAAAATTGCTACTGGCTTATTTCATTGTGTTGGACTGTAAACTGTGATTCAGGAGCTACTTCACAAGGGCTTGCACCATTGGTGGCACAGGGAACCTCAGGGACAGTGCCAGGCAGGAGTGGAGGGGTCACCACACAACCAAAATTCATGGGTTTTGCTTCTGGTCATGGCTTTCCCGCATGGTACGGCCCAAAGTCCCCTGGCTCTACAAACCACTGAGTTTGTCCAGTGCTTCAGTTCACCATCCTTCATTGGAGATGGATATTTTCTACTTCACGCTGAGGCTGGAAAGACAGAAGTAATTGGTAACTGTAAGGCATTCTGCTGAAATGGTAAGAGCAGTGTAAATACTAGACCAAAACTAACAAGTGCATTTTCTTCCATCTCACTAGCATAAAGTAAACCACAGCGGACTACAGAACATAGTCTAAAATAGCTAACAGCTAAGCTTCCACAGCAAAATAAAATACATGTATATAGTACAGAAGCACTTATTTCCATCCGTAAGCAACAGATGCTGAGGTTTCGTTCCTGCTTCACTGGCAGCAGCCTCAGTCTCCTTGAGACCCCCTTGCCAAATCCCCTGAGGACCAGGGGTAGCAGTATCTTGGGTTTAGCACAATCAAGATACCGTACTGGACAAATTAAAAGTAAAAGAGATTTCCTACAGCTGTGCCAGTGATAAAACTTGGAATAATTATTTCAAGTTCTGTGTGACAAGGCAGAGCGTGGCTCAGTCCCCAGAGCGGCAGGAGCAGCGGGGAGGTCACTGTCTGGACCACAGCAGGAGCAAGGAACACCTTGGTGGGAATTTCTGCAGCCCAGCTGTCTGCTTCCCTCGCCGTGCTCGAAGTTCAGGGATTTTTTTTCTTTTTTTTAAAAAATATATTGCTCTACACTTGAGTAGCAGCGCAATCCCAGAAATGGGCTCTTCTGTTCATACATGTGGTAGGAGCAGTGATGTGTAATTTTTGTGGACCAGGGAAATCCTGGCCCACATTGTTTTTAATGAGAAGTTCTTAAAAGCTGGTTTTTGAGCTGATGGCAAACCTGTGATAGGAGCTGGTGCCAGCAGCTGTGCACACGATGACTTGTGTGCTTTTCAATTTAACACAGGCCCATGATCACAAAGAAAAGCCCTCTTTCCCAAAACTCTGCCTGGACCTGCCTGTGCCCACCTCGTAAACCTCCATGACTCCCTTTGCACCTCTCCTGCTCTGGTGGGAAAAGCAAAGCATCTGTGGTGACCTTCTACCTGTCCTAGTTTTTGGCTCTCCTCTGCGGCTCCAATACAGAGCTCGGTATTCTCTCTGGCGCAGGGTTGATGGCACGGGTAAGTCGGGCATTGAGCTATGCCCTAATGCTTGCACAAACCTACAGTCTTCACAAACCTCCGGAGAAAACCTTAGTCCTGCTTTATCCAGACCACGTTCGAGGTGATGCTGAGCTCCCCTAATCTCACTGTTATTTTTTTCCATGGCCTTCTCTGGGGGCTGAGATTCCCCTCCTGGTGCAGGATTAGGCTCCTGGGGACTGGCACCGTCCCCGCTCCCTCTCTGAGCAGGCATTGGGTTGGTGACAAATGGGCGCAATCATGGCACGTGTCTAGATTTTTGCATGCAGAGCTGGTTTGTAAATGGAGCAGTTTGTTAGTGCAGAAGGAAATGGATAGATATTAATTGCTCTCCAGCGCTTTGTCATTTTTCATGTAGGTCATTGATGAAATAACAGTAACCTGAGGGAAAACAGCAGAAGAGAAACCGAGGTTGGGAACAACCTTGAAGTCAGGGGAAAACCCCCTTATCGGCTCAAGGCAGAGGTAGGCTGCATTTTAAGCTGAAATTTTTCCAGTAGATTTGCCAATATCCAAATGTTTCAGGAATTCTTCTTGGCCTCACCAAGCTACTTATACAAAAACTGCTTCTGGAAGTCAAAACATTATTTTAACACTTCCAAAATGAGCCATTTTGATTTTTCTTCAAATCTCTCATTTTACATTCCTTTCGTTATGAAACCTGCAAATCGGGGGGCGGGGGGGGAACCCTGCCAAACCTCATTCAGCCCCACATTGAGAGCAGAGCAAAATACTTTTAGACTAAACAGAGATGAGCATTGTATTTGAGTCCTGAAAGTTTTCCAACTTCTCTTTTCTACCTTCTTCTCTCAGCACACTTACTTTCTTTTTGAGGATTGCAAATGAACTATAATAATAAAGATGATGATGCAATTATTTTCCTGGCTGAGGACAAGCTCCTGTGTTGCAGTGGCAATAGTGAGTTTATTGATGTTGGACCCAGCAGACCCTTGAACGTGGACAGGGCTTAGATGAAAAATGGTGGTACTTCGATCTGTACTGAATCCAACCAAACATCGTTATGATCATCTTGGGCCAGCTCTGGGGAGGGGAGTCTTAATTACCCAGGTAGGTGTTCATTTATTAACTCCTGTAATTTAGCAGGGAGAAGAACCAATAAAGAGGCAATGCTCTTTTTATAGCAGTGGCACTCTGCGTGCTATTTGCTGTTCAGAGGAGCAATGAGCAGGTACATGTATTCAACAAAATGTATTAAAGTTCCTGTAAACAGCAGAAAAAACCAAATAATCCGTGTTGGATTCTTTTGCCCTTTACAGATGGCGAGTTATGGCTTTAAAGATGCAGATATACCACAGCCTTTGGTCTGGGAAAAGTCCAGGGGAGAATAGAGTGCACTTGAACTGCTTTTGCTGTGAATTTATAGAAAGCTTTGACCTTAAAGGGAATAGTATAGCTTTGCTCTGTCTGTTTGCACTTTGCATCGCTCAGTGATGTTGCCTAGCTCTCAGCACGCTATTTCATTTATACATGCATTTCTAATAATCCTTTCTCTGTGCTTCAGTCTCTCCTCCCTTTTTTCTTTTTTTCCCCCCAGTCTCCGCATTCCTGGCAGTTGCAGTAGTTCAGGCTGTCCAAGAGCTGATAGACAAAACAACCCCATGTTCTCACCATCTTTAAACACAGGAAAGATAGAGGCTTTTCTTGGAGAAAAGGCTTTGCCACTCTGTTCTAAGTAGCATTTGAATGTCACATCCCAAAAATGAGATTCTGCCCTTCTCCCCAAGAGCAAGGCTGGGAAAAGCTGTCTCTAAATTGACCCAACAGCAAGCAGTCATTGAAAGGCATCACTTTTTTTTTTTTTTTTACTGCTTCCCTTCCCCTCACCTGTGATGTAAGTAGTAATTTGGTGGACACTGGGTGCTGGCTACCTACATCACGTATGATTAATACTCCTTGTGCCCGCTGGACCCGTTAGCTCTATTTTCCTCCTGCAGCTCCGGGAGAGACGGCCGCATGGCTGTGCCCTGGTTATGCCTGTGTCCCTGGGTGGGGGGGAACTCAAGACTACCCAAATCCCAGACTATGAGGAATCAGTGGGTTACATGGAGCTGGTTTTACAAGGCCTCTTGCAGACATCTGCTTCCCTGAAGCCTAATGAAACCCGGAGGCAAAAGGCATCCCTCTGTTCGAGGGGGCTGCAGATACCAAGGCACTGGGTGCCTTCCACAACCCCATTCCTGGCCGGGGGATTTCTCTCCTGGCTGCGTCAGCGTTAAGGCTGGAGCCAACGTAATGTGTGCGATGAGCAGTTTCCTCTCTGTGTTTGCTGCAGATGGTCTGAAATTCACTGTGGTCTTACTGTGAGAAACCGAACGCCAGGGCTGCCCACAAACACGCCGGTACCGCAGCTCGCGTGCGCCCGCTGGCCGCTGTTGCATGCTCTCATCAGAAGGTTCAGCCCCAAGCTTGCTCTATCCTCTTTGCAAAGCAAATTTGGTGCTGCCGGACTTGGAGCGAGCAAGTCCACAGGTGTGGGATCCTTCCCTGACCTCCCATCACAGACCTTGGTGAGGCAGGTACAGGCAATCAGGCAGACGTGGGGGAGGCTTGATGCACGTTGCTGCTTAACGAAGCGCGATTAAGTGATGTCCATCACAGCGTGGCTGCTGCTCCCTGGAAGGAGTTGCAGCCCGTGGGCAAGACCTTTCCCCACCATGTCCCTGCCTCCCTCCTGCCCTGGCGTGGAGGCAAGAGGTTTCTCACGTAGTCTGTTCCTACATGAAGAAGAAACAACTGATTTTCAGTGTACTCAAGATGAATGCACCTATGCAGGGGTGGGGTGCTCTTAATATCCAGTGTTCAGTGCACAGTGCTTGGCCCCATGGCTGCCCAGCTCAGGTGTTAATGTCACCCGTGGACAATGTTTGTCCCCATTGCCATTGTCCTTCCTGGCTGGGGAAGCTGCTTCCCTGCGTCGCACTCCCATCGCCTTCCTGCAAACAGACTTCATGCTGCTGTGGCCACTGGTGAGAGCTGCTGGCGTGCACGGGGCTCTTTAGGTAAGCAATGCTAAGTACAAAAAAACTATTATGGCCAGGATTTTGTACAGGTGCTAAGAGATGGAGGTTTTGTAGGTGGTAAGGGAACGCTGGAAAAGTTAGGGGGGAAATGGTTTTTATTATGTTCTAGTGCAGGGAAGATATCTTTCGGGCTGTTCTTGGGAAGAGTCACTCGGTGCATATTGCATAGGGCCAGTAAAGTAAGCCAGGCTCAGCGGGGCTTCTGGTGGCAGGGGCCTTCTCAAGTAGGGACGGGGGAACCCTGAAGGACCCACACAAGTGATGTCTCCTCCTCCCAGAGTGTCCCAAGCCACCCCCTGGGATGCTTCTCATGCCCCAAAGCAGCTGGGGTTGAGGATCTGCCTTAATGCTTCTGCAAACCCTTCGGAAAAGCAATTCAGACCGATTGCTCCCAACACTCGGAGTGGGACCACGAGTCCCGTGGATGTCACTGTCACGGGTGAGAGGCACGGCACAGCCTCCGAGCAGCTTCGTCTGCCGCGGGCGTGTTCGTGACTTCAAAGGCAGGAACTGAGAGGTTTCTCAGAGCCTTGGCTTTGTTATTCATCTTCTCCAATACTCATAAATTATCAACAAACAACCTCAGCTATCAAGTCGGTGAGGAGGACTGGGTAATTATGTTTGTGGTTCAAAATGAGGGTTGTCAATTTTAATTAGGGAAAGCTGAGGGCACAGGGAATTTTTAATGTTACTACCTGAACTCTCGAATGTCGCACAGAAAATAATTGTAGATGAAAAATGAATCAGGGCTTGGTAGGGAGTGCAAGGGGTATTCCTTTTCTTCCTGTTTTATTATTTTGCCCTCTGGGAAGCAAACTGGGGTCTAGCTATACAATTGCCAACAGGTTGGCTTTTAATAACAGTAAGAAAAATGTATAGGCGAATACCAAAGGGACTGGGGAATTTCAGGAGGAATCAGATTTTTAAAGCCCAGGACTCATTAATATTTAAAGAGATTTCTCAGGTATTCATTTCAGAGCCAGGCCTGCTACCCACAGGGTGCTGCTCTCTGGGGCTCTGGTATCTGCAAATGATCCTGAGCCATTTTCTGCCCTGCCCGTGCCTATGGCCATGCCCATGCCGGCAGGTTTTCTCTTGCCCCAGCGCTCTGCCCTGGTGCAGGCAGGGCAGGATTTGGGCTTTGTACCCTTCCCAGGCAGGGCTCAGCTGCGTGCATGGAGAAAGCTTGAAAAAGGCAAAGTGAGTTGAATTGTGACTCTCCCTCGGTTTGCAATGGGAGCGAGGTGCTTTGTGCTCCTACAGCTACATCCCTCTGTGGTGAGGGTGACACCAGAGCTTGTCCCGGGGACGATGGAGGGACAGGGGATGCCGGGCTGTCGCTGCACAGCAAAGGGCTTCTCCGCTGCATAGAGCTAAAGACCGAAGCGCGTCGGTCCCTCCATACCCATTCCTCCTAAAATCAAGGAAGCTTCATCCTTTAATGCCACTGGCAGCCGGAGGGGCTGCCTGTGTGACTGCAGTATCTGAAGAGCAGGCAAACGTCAGCCCATCGTGGGGAGTGTGGGTTAAGTTTTAATCAGGCCAGTATCCCCTCCTAATTTATTTTCCTTCATTTAGACAGGATTTGCTGGATTGCATGTGAACTTGTGAATATTTATGAGAATGTTGGGGTTTTTTCTTGCTGCTCCTGTGATTAACCGGTTTGGTACTTCCCAAGGACGTGCAGAGCGAAGGTTAAACTGAAAAGGCCCAATCCTTTCCTGGTGTTTCCCTTTGATAGCAGAACTGTCAGGAATTATATTGGCCTCTGCACATTCACTGGGAAGGGTTTTCCTTAGCCAGACAACACCACCTCGCTTCAAGTGTGCTTGGTACCAGGATACCAGCAGAGCTAGATCCAAAATATTTTGGGGACAGCAGAAAGATGTTTTAGTGGGCTTAGATCAAGCCCAAAGCAAGGCAGCTGCAGCAAATGAGCTCCCATTCGCTAATGTAGTTTTATAATAGTCAAGCTGCAGACGAGTAGTTGACAATTGTAGTTAAGTCATAAAAATAATTTTAAAATTGCAATTATTTTTCAATACTACTTACTTCCATTATGGAATCTCTGACTGGAAATACTTTGGGTCACTCAGCTGATGCTGATGGGGAAGATGAGATCGTTTGCAGCAGATGGTGTCACTGGCTGGATTCACAGCCCTGCTGACACTCTGGTGTTGCAAAACCAGCCTGGATCCGCTGGCAGATGAAAGTCTCTTGGTTGCCTCTGAGTGCCATGGCATGTTAAGTAGTCCTAAGTCAACCTGTAAATGAAAGGACTGACTCTGATCTCAGTTATACTAGTAAAAAGTGAGCATAAATTTACTGCCATGGGCAGACTCAGAATCTGACCCCTTTTGCAGAGTGCCATGGATTCAGGTGGACCCAGAAAAGCCCCTAAACCTCCATGCCCTGGGGTGAGCGGGTGCCAGCCCTTCCTGTTCGTACAGGTGCAAACTGGAGGCAAGTGCCGAGGGTTAAACACACCTCTGTCCTGTCTCAGCCTCCAGCCTGCATTCACTCCTGAAAATCCCCGCTTTAATCTCAGTAAAACGGAAGGGTTTGTCTCTGTCACACCCTTTGCAAAATCTCATTGTGAGAGTTTCCAGGTGCCTGCCACATGGATGGGTAAGGTCAGAAATTAAGGGAGGAAATGAGAGAAGCTTGTGTTCCCAAGCCCCCGGCGCTCGGGTACCCTGGGGCACTTGCGGTCGCACACGGATGCTCACGCCACGATCCTGAAACGCTGGAAAGTGTCTGTGGTCTGGGAGAGCAGCTCAGGTGGTTTTTTTGCTGGGCAGGGTAACCCAAACCTCACTGATGTATCATCCCCAGTCGGGTGCTGGATACAGCTGCCTCATTGTGAGTTTCAGCTTCTCTTGCTGCAGTTACTGATTTGCAACCAGGCTTTGGGAATGGGGATATTCGTACCAAGGAAAACTGCAGCTGGGCTGAATAGCTGCTGTGCAGCTTGGTTGCCTACCGCCGCACCTAGTGCCAGCTCTTTAACCGCTTGACGCCCGGCGGCTGCAGGAAAAACACGCATACGTGGAGTACGCTCCTGCCAGCCTCCACGTTTGCGGTTGTTTCTGAAAATTGCAGCCAATGGCGCTTCAAGCTTTGCTGTGATTTGGGGACAGGAGGTCAAAGTCTGGCAACAAAACCATTTGGCCCCGAGCTTTTGAGACAGAAGAATCTTGGGGATGTGATTAACTTGGCTCCTATTTATTATCCTAGCTCAATACAGCCAAGCCGGTTCCTTGTATCAGAAGATCTGGCCCATTTTTGGGTTTATTCTGTTGTAAACAGACAAGCTGTGGGATGCTGTCCTGCAAATGGTTTGGTGCCTCCAATTATTTCTCTCCAGGAGCCTTCTTCGTTCAGCCTGCTTCCCAGGCGAGTGCCTGGCATCATCTGGAGGGCAAAAAGTACTGTCGTTTGTCCGCACTGCAGCGGAGAGCTTGTAAACTGTCTGGCTGCACATGGGATAGAGGGTGGCAATTAAAATGTGCTCTCACATTATAGAAAGAGGTTGCAGACAAGTATTTATCAGCTCCTAGGTCTTTAATAGGCTGGTAAAACACCGGAGCGTAATTAAAACAACAGCTTAATTAAATGGTGCTACAGTTTTAACCTTGCCTAGGAAAATTGTTTGCTTATTTCCTCTAAAGCATGTGTTCGGAAAGGGAAGCACAAGAACATGAATAGACAAAAATTTGGGTTGTTGGCCGAAAATACCCAAAAATGCAGTTAGGGGATAAAGCATTTGACTGGGCTTTAGGAGAATGACCTTTATTCTGCTGCTGGCTTCTTTGCCAAGTCACCCCTGCTCTCTGCATCCCCTTCGCTCTGTCCACAAAGAGAGAAAAAGAGATGAAGGCTGGTTTGCAAAGAGCAAAGCTGCAGGAGGCAGCTGAATTCGCCCTCCCGTCCCGCGGATCCTCTCTTGCAGCGGGCAGCACTGCCTGCACCAAGAGGTTATGGGATGAGTGTGTCATTTATATCCCTGCTATAGGGGTATAAAAGGCAAATGAATGAGGCTGAGCCTGCGGTAGGACAGGGAGCAGGGGGATGCAGTTGCTTCCCGTCACCAGCCCGGGCTGGTGCCATGCTGTCTTGTCACCAGAGCTGTGCCAGGCACAACCCAAACCGTGTTAAATCACAGGGTAATCCCCTGCTTTCCTCAGGCCTCAAGACCAAGGTGACAGAGGGTATAACAAGGCTTAATCAGCTGGATTTAAAAACTGCTAATGAGCCATAAATTGAGCCTGGCTTCTTTATGACCAGGAATGCTTATGTTTCTGTCAGTGAGGGTGTTCAACGGGCTGCTCCACAGAGCATCGCCTACGAGCAGGGAGCTCTGTCAAACCAAGCGAAGGGTTCGACCTCAGCTCCCGCAGCCTGATGCAGTTTATTTTTGGAGTTTATCACACAAGTGTGGCAGGGGCCTTCCTGCTCTGGAACAGCCTTTACGTGCAAGGAGACCGGACCGGTCACAAGCGATGTCCGGCTGCACGCACCCTGGCAGGGACCACTTCGGTGCAGCCCTTCAAGGGCTTTTGGTCCTTGTTATGAAGCTGTTCCTGAAGACGAGCGTAAAGAACTGCAAGCGCCTTCCTTCCTGTCTGTTTGCATTTGTGGGATCTGACCTACTTCTTGTTATTTGTAACACAAAAGCCTCCCTTGTTTTCTGACTTGCCATGAGCTACTGCAGGAGCGCGCGGTGCCTGGGAGCCTTCGTCGGCTCCAGGAGGGGGTCCTGGCATCTCGCACCGCAGTAAGCTTCACCTTAGAAAAGCTGTTGCCCAGGGAAGGAAAGTAGTTTTTGGGGTGGCCGATGCCAGCTCCACATGTGATGACTGGGACTTATCCCCAATGCTGCTCCTCCGACCTCCCCCTCCTTGCACCCGAGCTCGGAGCCGCTCCTCCTGCGGCCGCGGCTGTCAGGGCGCAGGGGCTGCTCGCCTTTCTGCTCCCAAAGCCCAAATGTGCAAACCCTCAGCAAGAAATTCTGCAAAACTGTACTCTGCGTGGCCACAGCCCCTCCCTGTCTCTGAAAGCACAAGGACAGCGAAAGCACCGCGGGGCAGGGGCCCTCTCTCAGGCCCTGAGCAGCGTCACTTGACGTGGCAATATTGCAGTTAAAGGCGACAAGGGGTGAAATGGAAGCGCAGAAGCTGCCCTGCTGCTGCCCCCGCGAGCTGTACCCCAGGCCCACCACGCCTTGGCACAGGGCCGCGCACGCCGCTTGGGCTGCCTTGGCCTGCAGCACCAACATCCCGCGGCTCCCCGTGTCCGCGTGCCAGTGGCCACAGCGGTCCCCGCGGGGGGATCAGCCTTTTTTTTCTTTTTTTTTTTGAGGGCATACAGGAATGAAGCCTGTTCTGTACTACAGGTTGCAGCAGGCGTGGCTGGGCTGCTGGGAGGAACCCCGATGTACACGGCAGAGACCTTTCGCCTTCCCCGCTACCCGTCCACCAGCAATCCTGGGCTGCCACCCCACGGGGGAGAAACGGCCGTTGTGAGCCAGGAAAAGGCAAACAGGGTGTACTGAGGATTTTGGAAAGACTGAGCTTGAACAGGGAGGAAGCGTTAATATATGCTCTTTCCCCTTGTAAATATTTCTTCAAAAGACACTGCAGCTATCTGGGATGCTCCTACACAACAGCAAGTCATAAATGATGTCTTTCTTCAAGCAGCGTAGACTGGAAGCTCAGTTAAATACATCAAATTAACTGTCAAAATAATCTTCCAGGACTTGATGAGCCCAAAGATTAAACGGCATGTTATTTCTTCCCTGTGCTTTTTTTATCTTAGCAAAAGGGATTTACAGTAGATTCCAAAATCCATATTTTAAATGAATTGCAAATAGTTTCTTGTAGACTTGGCCCATATGAAAAGAATTATTGCCCAAAACAACCCCTCTGTCAGGGGGAATGTAGGTTAAAGAGAAATGGGAAAGTAAATACATGTAAAAGTTTTACAGTGAATTCTGCAGGGGGCATGTTTATTTTCTCTTTTGATTCTCCAAGCCTGGCTTCCTATGCAATTAAAGGGTCTAGCTCTTCAATGCAAAACATACAATCATTTCTTTTTTGTGTCATCAGTAAATATTTGGGCTGAAACTGTTTAAACATAAGCTTTCAATAATCTTTGTTTTGATTTTTCCTGTTCTCTGGCTGAGCCTGGGTTTGAATTTCCATAGACTAAAAATACATTATTTTCTTTAAAGAGCTTAGATCTTGTTAATTTTGCTGTTTATCTGTTACCAGAAGAGTCTAATCCTTCTTTGACTGATGTTCAGCATCACGTAGTTAAACAACTATACAGGATATGTAGCGGGGAGTTGTAATTTTTAACCGTGCTCTTTCAGGTACCTGAGCCCACTGCTGACATAGCACATCCACCATGTATTAAATTGTATTGCCCTTACAAAACCTACTGCCACGGGGAGCAAAAATGTTAACAAATAGATGCAAAAAGGTGATAAAAGACAGAAATAGAAGAGGATGTTAGGAGGCATAGGGCAAAGAGAGATATTGGTGGCAGTCAATCCTGATTTTCAGGATAACAACATGACTCTGAGGCACCGTTCTCCACGCTGTTTATGTTTGAACATTGACAGGGAAGGGCTGTGTGTGCCCAACGCCTGGCTTCAGCCTTAGCTGTGATATTTATCCATGTATTTATGCGGGGCTCTGCATTTCAGCTTCCCTTCTAGGATGTTTTATGGGGAACAGATGATGATTTCTTTAATTTATTTGAAGACCTGTAGGGTAAAGAAGCAGGGAGAGGAAAAGAAAACCAAAGCTTCTGAAGGATTTCCCCATTTACTGGGCTTCTGGATGTTCATGTCAAAGTTAAAAAGTAACGTTAATTACAGGCATCCAGAAAGAGCCATAATCATCTGTCATTCATGGTGACAGAATGACATCTCCTGTTTGGATGGTTCAGCATTACCATTCACAGTCTCAAGAGCTCAGGCTATAAAGATAACCATTTCTGACAACCTCAGGAGATGAGTTTGACATTTTGGATGTATGTGGGTGCAGGGGAGGTCGTATGGCAGTGCAGGTATGTGTTAAGGCCTTCCACAGACAAAGAGCAAACAGGTATTTTAATTCTGAGCAACTTTTAGTTTGGATAAAGGAGGAAATAAGCACAAAAGAAGAAAGCACTGAAGGTGGAGTACCCCATGTGCCCTCCATATAGCTTGTATTCTGGCTTTACCGCTATGTCCAGAGTCCTATTAAGCTAGATGCTGTGCACCCCTAATGACATTGAACTCCTCCAAATAGCCAACAGATCACAGAATCATTAAGGTTGGAAAAGACCTTTAAGATCATCAAGTCCAACCATCAACCCAGCACCACCATGCCCACTACACCATGTCCTGAAGTGCCACATCCACACGCTTTTTGAATACTTCCAGAGATGGCGACTCCACCACCTCCCTGGCAGCCTGTTCCAATGCTTGACTACTCTCTCTGTAAAGAAATTTTTCCTAATATCCAATCTAAACCTCCCCTGGCGCAACTTGAGGCCATTTCCTCTCGTCCTATCGCTAGTTACTTGGGAGAAGAGACCAACACCCTCATCACCACAACCCCCTTTCAGGTAGTTGTAGAGAGCGATAAGGTCTCCCCTCAGCCTCCTCTTCTCCAGACTGAAAACCTTTAGTTCCCTCAGTCACTCCTCATAAGACTTGTGCTCCAGACCCCTCCCCAGCTTTGCTGCCCTTCTTTGGACACGCTTGAGCACATGATGATGAAGTTTGATAAGTCATTAAACTACAGTAACTCAGTGGTGCATCTTCTTGCTCAATCTTCCCTTTTACCTGGGAGCAGATGCAAAAACAAAGCCTGCCACCTCCGTGGAGCTGTGCTGTGGGCTGCCTGCTGGCTCAGTAACCTGACCAGAAGGGACCTTCTCGGAGCTTCAACTTCATCCTTTGCTCCTGGAAATCTCCTGGATTTTTTTGCCTCTAGCATAAGTCAAAGTGAGAAATGCTTGTTTGCAAAATAGACCAAAACTAGTAGCCATTGAGAGTTGGGTCTGTTTATTCCCTACATCTATGATGTCAACCTGTCATCAAAATCTTGCTTGAGAGTGCCTAAACTGAGTAAATTGGACTGGAGGGCATGCCAGACCCAAATAATGGGTTTGGTATGCTAATACTCACCAGTTCAGGACTGGTAAGTGCCCGTGTGCGGACTGACAGATGGCCAGTATTGCATCTCTGTGCAAAGCAAGGCATGATAATGTCAGATCTTTTTTGGCTGGGTGTTGTGTTTTTTTTCTTTTCCCCGTCAGATATCAATCTCTTGGAGAGTTAGCTTCTCTCATATCCTTCTTGAGTCTCTGTGTCTGCATAAAGTAGACCTCCTGGCTCCTGCTCAGCTAGGAGCGATGGGGGAATCTGGAGACCCTGCTGGCATTGCTGCCCGTCCCACAAAACATTTCTGCGTGCCCTTGCCGCCTGTGTGCTGCTGTGGCTAATCCCTGCATTATGCTGCAGGTAATTTGCAAGTTTGGAGTTGGTTATGTAGCTTGAGCATATGAGGAATGCAGCATCTTCACCACTCTTGATTAATAATGTGTCATGAGAGATGAAAGTCATTTGCCTATGAAATTCATTAATGACGTGTTATAGTAATAATAACAGAAATAAAGAAGAGAAAAAAAAGTCCCCATCCAACCCCAAATCCAAGCTAAATGATGTAAGGAGCATCTCCTGTGAGCGTCTCGCTACAGATTAGATCAATAACAACATCTGAACGAAGCCAGGAGAGTGGCTCTGAGCCCAGAGCTCTGCAGCACTGGCAGTATTCACAGCCCTTATCGTGGCTTATTACACAAATGTTTTCCCTGCACTTCGCAAGGTTCCCTGGTTGGCTAATACACAACCATTGTAGAAATAAATATTTTGTTAATTTTTTTTCTTGCTAGAGGAGAGATCAAGTAGTAACTCTTCACTACCACTGGGAAAGAATATGCAAAAGCTTGTGCGTCAAAAGGTCAGGCTTACATTACAGATAGAAAAGGAAATCTGCATCCATTCTGCCCTTTGGGTGGATGCTAGAAGTTGTGAAGTTTGGTGTGCAAAAGTATTTTTTTTTTTATACTTCTGGCATAATGTTTGCAATCTGGACTCTTTGAGGAAGTCGGTAAGAAGCTCTGCTGGGTCTTGACATGGGATTCCTGAGTAACATGATGAATTCTTTGCTGTGTTTATTTTTCTCCCTCAGCTGAACCAGTCTCATAGTGTTTATTGTGTAGTTCATTATTTATACCGCAGCATTCAGCTGCCCTCATCGGATCAGCTCCCTCTGTGCAAACACACAGTGGGAAAGTCCCTTTTCTAAAGAGCTTTAGCCATCGGTGCTAATTAGAAGACAAAGGTGCCTGCTGCTCTCCCGTACTTTGTTCTTGCTCACAATAACAGGCAGTTTGTTTTCCACGATGTCCCGGGAGACGAAGGGATTGTACCTCCCACGGGATTGTACCTCCCACGGGTCTTTTGCCAAGAGCCAGTGCCTCGAGGGTGCAGGTTCAGAGCTGTCGGTGGAGGATTTGTCCATTCTATGAACAGATGAAGATTTGCACCATACTCCTTTCCTGTAAGATATTGAAGTCCTGGCATGTCACTGGTTTGGTTTTTTTTAAGCACTAAATAAATCTCTTAGCCATGAGAAGTTGTCATCCAGGAGCCTTTATTTTAGGCAACCACAGTAGCATCGTCCAAACACATGGCCTTCACTTCAAGGACTCAAAAGGATTTCAGCGCAACTGCAACTTCCATCTTTCTTTCTCTTACAACTTTCTAGTCTCTGTTTGGGAAGATACGATGAAATTGTTTCCCACGTTCCTGATTATTACACAAGGGGAGCACAACATGCAATGAAGGTTGAAGTGATTTGTAACGTAGAACGCTCCAAAGGATATACAGCACAGGGAATGAGAGAACTGCTGGAACATAATCTTCTGGCAGTACATGAAAGCCCAATAATGATCTTGGAAACACATTGATTCATGGATTAACATAAAAGACATCCAGCTAGGATGCTTTGTTCTGTTTTGGGTGGCATTGCTGGAGAGTTTGAGGAAGGTCAGTAGATCCCATTGACTCTCAGTCATTCCAGCTGGAAGTTGCATAAGAAGCAAAGACCTCAGAGAGGACCAGATACTGTATCCACTCCTATTGTTCCAGGGTAAATAAAAGAAAAAAATGCTTCTCATTTGTTTGAGCAGCTGTTGTTCTCCAGTGAATCTTCCATTTCATCATTTTCAAATGCAAATTTGCTAAGTAACTGTACATGGTTTCAAATTATAATTGAAGATAAAGTGGAATTTAAATACATAATTCTATTGCCATTGAAATGGCACAAGCCACACTACGATAGTGCAGTTAAAAGTGTTATGAGCGTAGTGACACAGAAAAAGCCAGTTGTGCTAGCCCGGCACATTTCTCTTGCCTGCATTACACAAGGCTTTTTGAGAGAGACCAGAAAACCAATGTCATGAAATAAGACCTGGAGGATCTGAAATGGTTTTAGTTTGGAAGTACAGCTGCTGTCATCGGCTTCCACATCTCTGTCTCAGCTATTTCTGCAATGGGGGCCATTCAGACACATGTGGATAGATGTGGCTAGAAATGCAGACTTGGCACCATATATAGGATGCAAAGAATATTGTATACCTTAGAGGAAGGTAAAGCCATGTCAAGCTAGAAGCAGAAAGCTGATACTTGGCACTGTAGCTTTCCTCTGAGCCCTGCACAGCCTCACGTGACGGGATGGGAGAAGTTGAGATAGCACACGAGATCGAATTCTGCGGACAGCCCTGGATATGACACCTCTGTGTCTTGGCATTTCTGCGCACACACGGCATCGCTCCGCGGCTGCTTTGGTGCTCTGGCTCTTACATCTGATGCACGAAGAGCTGCACATCCACCACAGCGGTTTACTGCCCAAAGCACCACGGTTCGGTGATCCTGCGCTCCAAGTGCCGTGATAATCTGGTGACATACAAATGGTGACGCCTCTGCAACTGGAAGAGGACAGCAACTGATTTTAGGTGGTTTTCATAATATGCAAGTCTGACTGCAAACTGTACAGGTCCTTAATTAATGACTTGCTGGCTTCATTCCCGACTCATGGCTTCTCCATTTAGACTATTCTAGTCACATACACTCAAAACAGCTTTGGCTTTTACAGATGCAATCCAAAACATGAATAAATAACAATAAGCTCTGGCTGAAATGTGTTCAGGAAATATTTGATAGGAACTAATTTATTTTACTTTATTATTTAGCAAGCCAATATATAAAATTACCTAACACAACAGTAGATTAGCTGATGCACTCACTTTCTATTAGCTTTTGGTTGCTGTTATTGAAAGGCTCACATATATTTTTGGAGAGGGAGTTATGTAAGAGAGAGGGTTTTTTTTAAATAGACAAGATATTTTCAGGGTTTCCTGACATAAAAGTATACTGAAGTAGTCCTGCATCATCAAGCCATTAAAGCATTGGTCCCTTATCTAAGCGTCATCTTAAAAAGTTTACATCCTAGGTTTGTTTTAAGGAAGACATCACTGAAAACTCTGCCATACAGATTGCAGCTGGCACTGCCTGTCCTCAGGCACAGTCAGACTTTCCAGCACATGGGTGAGGTGTCCCCAGGGGCTGGTTGTGTCCCCCAGGAATAGAGCATTGGCTTAGATCTCCTTGCCCTCGGTTCTGGAAGCAGAGCCCATGGCACTAACTCACCTCTAACATGAAAATGAAGCAGCATACACCGTAAGAGTGAAATCCCAATTTAAATACTACCAAAGCAAAGTGTCTTCCTGCACATGCAGTTCTTTGCTTGGGAAGGTAACGCTGGGTGCCCAGCTCCGTGCTGAGTGAGCTGTTGTTAAAGAGCACTGGTGTCTCGGGCAGTTTTTTGGGCTTCTCCCTCCTGCCACAGGCTGCAGCGTCATGTTCAGGTTTGTCCGACAGAGAAACTGTGGGTAATATTGGTAATCCTAGAAACCAGGAAGACCAAAATGGACCTTAAGTGGTTTGGCTGCCCATGCACAAACATTGTCTCTGCTTTGACAACACAGTGTGGACGGGTGACTCGGAGTCATAGGAAACCAGAGAGAGTGGAAGAAGGAGTAGCCAAATATATTCCCCTGGCTGTAAATAGCCACTACTGCAGTAAACCCTTTTGTTAGAAACAGTGCATTTGCATTACTGAAAAATAGAGTTACAATGGTAAGGGTGAAAACTGGAAGAACAGTGCTGGACTCCTTGCCCTTGGATCCTCAACATGTCTAGGAAAAGAAAGCAACCTTCAGTAATTCTAACTACGGTGGAGTTTTACAATTTTTAGAGTTTTTCTGTTGTAGTCTGATTTATCTGTTAGACAAAAGAAACAGCTCGAAAGAACTACTTCGGCCCCAATCCTGAAAATGAGAACTGGTTAGAGGTCTTACAGTATCCGAATTAGATACTAATGTGTGAGTCTTTGCGAGAGAAGAAATATGGTAATATTCTCTGCAAGTGTTGTGCCCCTGTTTTGTAGAAACAATAAAAAACTGAGCAAGGGTAACTCTGCAAATTTTATGGTGGGTCCAGATACTAAAGAAATATAAATGGAAATCTGTCTATCACATACCAGGAGAATATGAAAGTTGAATGTGTTGTACGCTTGAGCTGTTTTATTTGTACAGTCATTTATTCAGCAGTCATCCTGGTAGTTTTTCTACCCCTTCAACTTCGTGAAATTGTAGAAAATTACACAGTTTCTTTACAAAGTGTTGTGGTTATATGGAAATTAAGCTCTTTATTACTTAAAAAGGCCACAACGTGCAAGGAATTCGTTGGTATGTTTAAAAACTGGAATGGTATTCTATTTAATTTTAGAACATTTAGCAAAAATTAAAAAAAAAACATTTAGTTCGTCAAGAGATGTGTCTAGGAAGTCAGCAACCTGAAACTAAGGGTTTGGCAAGTAAAAGCAGATATAAAATTCTTGGAGAGAAAAAAAATTGAGACGAAACCAAAAGATTAGTGAAAGGAATCTGTAGTGGTGTAATTTGGGCCCCTCACTACAAGAAGGACATTGAGGTGCTGGAGTGTGTCCAAAGAAGGGCAACGAAGCTGGTGAGGGGTCTGGAGCGCAAGTCTTATGAGGAGCGGCTGAGGGAACTGGGGTTGTTTAGTCTGGAGAAGAGGAGGCTGAGAGGAGACCTTATCGCTCTATACAACTACCTGAAAGGGGGTTGTGGCGACGAGGGTGTTGGCCTCTTCTCCCAAGTAACTAGCGATAGGACAAGAGGAAATGGCTTCAAGTTGCGCCGGGGGAGGTTTAGATTGGATATTAGGAAAAATTTCTTCACTGAGAGGGTGGTCAGGCATTGGAACAGGCTACCCAGGGAGGTGGTGGAGTCGCCATCTCTGGAAGTGTTCAAGAAACGTGTGGATGTGGCGCTTCAGGACATGGTCTAGGGGACATGGTGGCGCTGGATTAACGGTTGGACTTGATGATCTTGAAGGTCCTTTCCAACCTACTGTTTCTGTGATTCTGTGATTCTGTAATTTCTTCTAATGCATTTAAGAAGGCAGTTAAATGGGCAAGGCTGGCTAATGTGTAAAAAAAAGAGTGTTCATATATAGATAGGTCACTTTTAAGACAGGAGAGGTTAAGTGACTTTGAGCACTAACAATATCCCCAGGGTTCGATGGGATAAAACGAAGAGAGAAGCATAACCAAAGACAATAGAATACCGAGTGTGCTAGAAAGAGAAACCAGCAATTAATTTCTGGGGTTAATGGTAACACAGAGCAACACAACATATGTCTGGGGGGACCTGTGGAAGAGAAGAGCACCTGGCAGGGAAGGGCAGCGGGGAGGGAATCCTCCTCTCCCGTTGCCACCAAACGCTTGTTCAGCTCCCCACGTCCTACCCAGCTCCCAAAGGCACAAAACGCCAAGCCGTGCCTGACTGTCAAACTGCCTGAGTAACTAAGCAACGTCAAATATATATACACATATATATTATATGTCTTCCTCTCCCTCCCATATATAAATATAGGTAACAGTGTTCTGATACACCCAGCTCAGATTCTGAAACTGGTTTCCCATTTCTGGTTATCCCTCCCTGAATACAAGCTGGCTTTTTTTGTCAGTGACCAAAAAAATACTTCGTCACGTTTTTTGAATGACTTTCTGTGTATTTTAGTTCTGGTCCTTCACCAATAGCATCCCGAGCATCCCGCAAGCCCTTCTCCATACCACAGCAAACCCAAGTTGTATGGAAGTGGTGGTCTCCTGCTCTGCAGCACGGCGTGCGCACTCGTGATGACAATTCCCGAGACAGTTTAGTTCTTTGAGGAATTAGTCAAACCTCCAGCTCTACCTCGAGCTGAGGAGTTTGTGGGGGTGGGGACGCTGCATGAAAATTAGGCAGCGTGAGACAAATATAGAAGCTGTCAAGGGAAGCTTGTTTCAAGCATGTCCCCCCAAACCCACCAGTCTATTATTCTAGCCATAAATTTGTCCTTCAGTGTTTGTTTTTCTTGTCTTAGAGTCTGAAAGGCCTATTTCTAACATTGCAAAGCCTCAGCTGTCATATCTGCTTTCCTCTTATTGCAAGCTACGCACTGAAGCACCGTGCCCTTTCATATCAAATACATCATTAAAATAGATGCTTTTCCCATCAGAAATAAGCTCTGGGTGCAGTTACTCAAGCATTTTTTTCTAGCAGCCAAGCCAACCTAAGATGTTCCCACTTTCCTGACCCGTTTCTGCACACACGTACAGTTTCCATCCCCTCACCTGTACCCATGTGTGGGGCTGCCCCATGAATTTCATTCATGTGGATTAAAACCAGCGCTCTCAAAACACGTGCCTCAGCACAGCAGAGGGGGCATCGACCCCCGGCGTGGCGATGGGAAACGCATCCTTGTAACCTTGTCTTCAGACACGCTAATGGCCATTTCTGCTGCTTACGGGCACTGCCCAACACAAAGACTGCAAGCAGTGAAAAACCTGACCTGAAACCTTTATACATTTCTCAAGCAGCCAGCAAGAGACCAGAACCATTTATTTATCTTTAATGCACTCTCTTTAGGCATTTCCCCAAACAAAATTAACACCTTTAAATCCCCAAATCAATTCAGCTTCTGCATTTTGCTATGATTAAGTAACATGCTGTTATTTATTTAATCCTCTTTGGAAACAGCAGAGTTGCTGTAAACAGAAGAGCCGTGTTTATTTTCAGGCATTTCAAATTCATTACACTCCTGTACTCATAGATACATATAGAGATTTATATCCCTGGTACAGATAAATCCAGTGAAACAAAACACAAGCATCTAAAATACAAATCAGGGCGAGCCTTCGAAGCTGAACTGCAGTCTTGGGTCCTTCTTGCAAACACAGCCCTCCCAAAAGACTACAGCTCCCAGCATGCGCCGAAGCCAATGGCATTTCTGGCACCAGGGTGGCAGCTTGCACGGAGCAGCAATTAACCTGCTTGGCAAAACAGGAGCGAGTGGGAAGAATTCATGACCACAGCTGCTCCGTATTCTTGAAAATTCGGTGCAGCCACCACCTGCAAGTTTACCCTGCACTTTAAGCTAGGGAAAATTTGCAAGCTGTTTGACATGACGGTTGTTGGGAGGAATAGGGATGCTAAAAATGACTTGTGGAGAGCTCGGTGAATACTGCGATATCACAGGAAGAGAATTAAACGCATAAAAGCACCTCTGTGAATGCTAGTGGAGTGTGTTTGCTTTGGAGAAAATCCCTTAAGTTAAATTTGCAAAGTTTACTAAACTAAAGCAGAACAAAAGGTAAAATGTATCACAATGGGTATTCGCATCTACAGCGCTCTAATGAGCTGTTCCACCTAATGAATGAACCCGTGTTCAGTGTTTCAGGGATTATGCCAAAAAGCTGCAGCCCTGTGACACATGTGCAGACCCCAGCCACAGGGGTTTTGTGCTGCTGCCTTCAGACAGTGTTGCTGGCAAGCTCGTGGCCAGCCTTGCCAACCAGCTGCCACCACAGGGCACATCAAGTGTCCCAGGAGGGAAGCTGGCATCTCACCCATCATTTCCAGACTGCCTGCTGCAGATAGTTGCTATTTAGGTGTGTGTGAAACTTTAGCTTTTTCCAAACCTGACATTTTGTGAAGAGACACAGCCTTGCTTATCACCGCAACAAAGAACAAGAGCCGGGGTTAACTACATTTGCGTTACCAGTTGCATCTGCAAAGTTCAGCTAGAACTGGCTGGAGAGCATCATCATCAAACCTGTCACAATTCCTGAGCTTCTCTGTCCACAAGCCCAGCATAGAGAGCCCAGGCTTTTACTGGAGGTGATATCAGGCAGCCCCAGGCCAGACATGGATTAAAACCACCTCGCCATGGTGAGGGGGGAGAAGCCACGCCCTACCTTGGAGCCAAAGCGGGCAGGGGAACATGCTGGATTTTGGTATCTCCATGCTCTTTGGGATCAGCCAGTGGACTGGCGGATCCCCAGTGTCCCCACAGACTGCAGCAGTGCTTGAAGTCTTCCAGCACCTCCACCTTCTCATGCCAGGCTCTGTCCAAACCCCAGTGTGCAACTCCGTGGGGAAGCCGGGCTGCCTGCAGAGGAGACCTCCACCCTGCCCTGAGTATAGGGGTGTCAAGTCCCTTTAAACCATTCCTGTTCGTTTCCCTGGGGTGAAGAGGCTGGATGAGAGGTAAGTTAACTGGGGAGAATAAATCTTCTTTGTTCTCACATCTAATTTTGCAACATGTTAAAAACAGAAGAACCCCTTTGTGTTTTCTCTAGCCCTGTTCAGAGGTAAGGACTCGGGTGTGTATTTGTACAAGATGTACATGTACATCTATAAAAATCTTCACCTCCTCTTTTTCTCCCCCACACCACATATGAATGCATTGTAGCACTTGAAACTCTTCAGTTGCTTGGTAAAAAAACGCTCCGGAGGATGACCAAAGGTTAATGAAAAGTTCAGCCAAGGAGCAGACCCCAGCAGAGACAGCAGTTCTGTAAGGCTTTCAAACAGCTGACAAGAAACCATCAACAAGTATTTGTGGTCAGGGATAAAAAGAAACATCTTTTTGAGCATATCCAAGCATGAAACCTCCATGGTAGTTACCTTATAATATTATCCCTACATGTCAAACCATGCCATTTTTATGAAGACGACTGATTTATACACAACAGCGGCAACTTTTTACAGCCCTTGGGGGTTGTGACTTCAATAGCTAAGATCCAAGTAGCCGAACTGTAGTCTGCAACCCCGTAATAACTGGCAGTGGGATGAAGACAAGTGCTGCACTCTCGTTTCTGTTACCAGACTTCAATAGGTATTGCCTGCAAGTGCAGTCAGTTTGCTTTCAGAACTCAATAAAAATTGTCTTCACGGAGCAGTGCCCTTTTTTAATATTTTTTTTCTGCATTTCTCATCTTTTAAAATAGAACTCTCCTGCAAGTAATTTTTTACTTTGGTGCCTGGGGAACTCTTAAGGGTATTTATTTATGTTTTGCAAATGTTCATGTTAAAAAATGAATGTACTTGTGTTATTTGTGTTCCTAGAGTACTGAAAGCATGCTCAACATGTTTGTCAAAATGCTCACCTTCAAGAAAAGGGACCACGGTTGCTGGAATGGTTTATCTGGACCAGCGCCTACTCCTGGCTGAGGTCTGAGAGACCTCAGGAAAGACAGCAGTGGCAGCAGCCAGCAAAGTGGGGCCAGCCGGCAGGTCGGGGTGCCTTGATGGTCTCAACAGCAAGTCATGAGAAAGCATCATCAGCTCATGTGGGCTCTAGTTTGGGTCGTAACACCAGTGGTCAGAGGGTGGGGGCTCGTCATGGAGGGGATGATGTTGGATGGTGCTGGAGGAAGAGATTGATTCACATTCTCCGGGGTTAATTATATGGTGGGTGTTAATGAACTGGGCAAAGACCTTAAAGTCTATAAGGTATTTGTAATGGGAATTTATCATCATACCTATTCTGTTATTGATTGAAATGGTGTTCACAAGACATCCGCACCCTGCTAATTAATTTAGATATGTTCATGGTGTATGTGTTCTAAACAGGGTTTGATGCACTAGTGGATTTTTTCTCATCTTTATTTTTATTTTCCTGTCACCATGGTACTGTATATGTAAACACTCCTTATTTAAAAATATCAAATATGAAAAGAAGATTTAAAGCATTTCATAATGTAAGTGCTGGGATCAGAATAACATGTGTGGTGTTTTGACATGAGCTGAAAATATATCCAAAGGCTCCTTTCCAGCACGCTGATGAAATTTATAAATTAGCCTGGCAAAGGCCTGGCTCTCACCAGAGCTCCCAGCTCAGCGCAGAGCTCTGACCCAGCAGGGCAGCCGAAGCCACTGCCTCTGCTCCGTGGTGAATCATCATTTTTCTAGCAAAGATTGTACCTGTGGTCATCACAATGAGGACCGCAGGGAAGCCAGCAGCTCACTGCCTCTAAATTCAGTGATAAATTAGCATTGCTCTGTGCCTGGCTGCTGCAGTGACGGCTGAGGAATCCCCACGGTGGCCTTAGCTATTCTGTCAGTGGGGCGAGAGGGAGCAGTCACCCCTGAGGGCAACAGCAGGGAAAGACAGCACTTTCTAGGAAGAGACACTGAGCACCACATTTCATCTGTCCCTGTGCCAGCACCCTCCTCTTAAGGAGTCATTCGGTGTTCAGATCCAGTGGGTAAGCGAAACAACCTGGTGCAAGCTAAAGCATTTTTGGTGCTTGGTTAGCCCTTTGCCAAACACGGCAGCCTGCAAGACTCGGGGCTCAGGCTGTCACCTTCTCATAGATTTAGTTTTCAATGCACAGCCACCTGGTTAAAACACAACCTGCTGCTTTGTACACAGCTGTCCCAGCTGGGTTTGCTCCAGGTTTCTACACTGAACTTTGCCTCCCCACTCACGCTTTTAATTTTAGAGCTGTGACAGTTAGTGCTGGTGGAGGCGTGAAGTGTCCTTGAGTAGCTCTGAAAAGAAAAAAAGCAAATTTATTTAGGGATGTTTCTTCTCATGGCTTATGGATAAAGTTCACCCTCAGGCTTGAAAAGATACAGACTTTAAATCGCCTTGTAAAGAAAAGGATTTTCTCTTGGGTGACAACAATAACATGAAAAAAAACAGGTCACTTTTATTGAGTTAGATATTTATTTAGGTGCCTAAATCTGGTTCCTAATTTTAGGCACACATTTTTACCAGCATTAAGAACCCTGGCTCTAATAATACCGGATGCACAGAAGCACCCCAAGGAGGAAGTTAACATTAAGACTGCAATTTCTTTTAAAGCATTACAGATTCTGTGATTTACACTTCTAATTCCTATGGATGATCTGGAAAAGCCCACTTTAAATGTTTATCAAACATGCTAGGACGGCTGGTGGGAAGTGCAAATTCAAAGCATTAATATTATTTCTTAGCTATTTTATCTAAAATACAAAGGGGCCGTGTGGTCTTTAAATGTCATTTGAAAAAATAAATCTTCCCCCAGAGAGATCAGCTTTCTTCTTCCAGGAATTCTGTGCTCCCAGGCAGATCTACAGTATTGAAGGGAGACTCCTTCACGTTCATGTCTCATCTGTTCTTACAGAGGCTGAAGGAAAATCTCCCAAAGGAATGTATGCTGCTGCTACAGTGCTTGTGTTTTATTTCTGCACCACACCCGTGCTGTCCTGCAGCTCAGGCTGGCTCACTGCTGTTAATAATATACCAAAGTTCAAGCTGGTACTGGAAATCAGGTCAGCTACTGTGTCTCAGTTTTAGCTATTGTAATTAATCCACAACACAGCGAGACACACAGAGAGTGACCCCAGAATGCTTGCCTTTGGAGCAAGACTCCCTCTCCATGTTGCTGGATCTAAAGAGGGGTTACATTTTGCTTCTTAGAGCTATTAATCTGGTAAATCATTCCAGGTGCAAAGAGCCCCTCACCCGGGTCACTCCATTTCCCCCAAGAGCAGCTGGTGCTGGCGGGGAACACCCTTTTATCTGATGAGGAGCCCTGAATCACTGCCAGCTGTGCACTGCACCCTCCGTCCTGCAACACCCCCCTCCCAGATGTTTTGTAGCTGTGCTCTAGTGAGCTATCAGTTAAGGGGATGTAGCTATTCTAATGTGTGTTTGGGGGGATTTCCCCCCTTGTTACTGCACTATGCATTTTTTGAAGCGCTCTTGCGATGTGAGTGGTTCTTTGTCACAGGTAAGCAGCAGTCCTTGGGCTAATTTGGTGCTGAATGTTTTCACTTGCAGCATTTCACTCCTGTGGATTTTGAAGTGGATGAGATCAAGGGGGTTATTTTCTCACAGTTTGCTCCCAAGCTCCTGTAGTGTTCTGGGACAGTCTGCCAGGGAAGGAGGACTGTGTCCCAGGAAAGGTAAAGGCAGGCTGTTCTCCTGTTCTTTATGGATTGCTAAAAATATGAGACCTGTATGCTTAGTTTTTGTTATGATTGCATATCATGCTCATAAAACTAACCACAGTCATTTTTTGTGGGTTGTTTGGGCATATGAAGAAGTTTAGTGATATATGGTCAAGTTAATTCATGTATTACTGGAAATTTTTTGTTAGGTGTCTACTGGCTTTTTGCCCACAATCATTATACTTGAACTTGGATACACTGTTTATGAAACACTGATCGCTCTGGAAGCAGGTGAACTTACAGAAGTACTTAGCAGCTCTTGGTGGACTGGTACCTAGTGATTTTCAGAAGAGTTCAACACCTATTGTTCTGAGAGCTCCGAAAATAAAAACTGTTGAACGGAGGATGAAAGATGTTTGATCTTGAGGTATGGAAAGTGCTTGACCTTTTGTGTCTGCTGCAGCCTCCCGTCACTGTGAGCTGTCTGTCTTTCACTGCAGTGGGTTACACAACACATTTATGAAGGACCTGTTTTACACCTGAAATTAGAAAGGGGTTTCTTGTGGCTTCTTTCCTAATAGTCTGGACTTCTAAGCTATTCAGGTCTTTCTTTTATTTATGACCGTTGTCTCTGCTGGAGTTCATAGTAGTTTGTGGTGGTTTATATCATATAAGGACAGATAGCTTATAGAACCCGGAATCTGGGGAGGAAAAAAGATTGGGGGGATAAGAAGTAAACCTTTCACCAGATCTGTTGTGACTGCTAAGAGTTTAGAGGTGGGGGTGTGTGGAATTGGCAATGAAGTGTTGCTTGGTCTACAGCAGCTAGTATCTTTCAGGTGACCTGAATATTTGCTGTAACTGTTCTTTCCTAGCTGAGGACCTCTGGTTGATAGTAGAGCCCCAGAAAAAAGGACTCAGTGTCTTGCTGCAAAGAAATTACTTTTTTTTTTCCCCAGTGTGTCTGATCTGCATACTCCAGGTATATGGCAGCCCGGCAGACTGCCTTGGGCTTTCTGCCTTTACAGAGGTGTAAACTGGAGATTCTTGCAAGGGTGGAGGACTGTCACTTAATTCGTTTTAATTATATGGCATCAGAAAGGAAAATTTGAGATCTTTTCCTAGATCCTTAAAATTTCTTATTTTGATGCAAGAAATGGACCTGGTGTGAGAAGTTCAGTCAATTCCTCTACTTAGGACAGCAGAAATCTATTTGTGAAGAACAAAACAATGTGTGATAAGCACCAAAAGCTTTGTCTGGAACAATACGAATAATTCATCTGAACCAGTTAATTTGTGAAAATCCTGGACCTCTGTTAGACATGAGAATGTTAAAATTCCAGCTGGATGGCAAGGACTGTGGCAGGATCCATAAAAGTTACCTCTGGAAACACCTGCTTTAAAACAGCCTGAGCCCCAGTAAATATTTGGGATTTTCTTTGCTCTCATAATTGCACTGCTTTACCTTGGTGAAACTGAGGAGACAATCCAACCTTTGTTTCTGATGGTTACTTTTCATAAATGAACAGCTATCTATCTCCAGTAAGCCCAATTATGTTCTTCCATATTGCATTTCCAGTCATTTCACAATTGTCTTTTGTACAGTGTAAATGAACCATATAAGCCTGTAGTAAGTACCAATCCTGGTAAAATAAGTCCTGTTTCAGTATATTACGGTTGGTTTGCAGTGCTTCTCGCTATTACTATACTTTTTTGTCATGGAAAATGAGGTGTATGCTGTATTCTCAACTACTGAGCTATTACACAGGTTTAGCATTGTAGTTGCTACTGATAGCAAATATTGTAGGTTGAGGATGCAAAATGGCTTCCACTATAAAAATCTGACTCTGTGTTCTCATCATTAGCCTTGTGGGGCAAATTGTCTCCAAAGAGAATGAAAGCAATAGGAAAATAAATAATTTGGCCCACCACGGTCCTTTTGTTGTAGAATCTGCCTCAAGTCTCTGTCAAGTTACTGAGACCTTAACTTTTCATAAACATGGGCAATTGAAACAAGGTACTCTACAAGTAGCAGAACTAATACAGAATGGCTTCTCAGCAGCGAGCAGAAGTTATTGAGCTGCTTTCAGAGCCAGGATGGTCTGGTGAAGCCAAGGGTATAGTCAGGTTCCAGCAATGCTGCACCTCTAATGAGCCCAGGCTGATCCAGGCTGGCTCTGCATCTGGGCCACAGGTGTTCTGCAAGTCACATAATGCACCCAGGATAATAACGCTGGTAGCGTTGTATGGCATGCATGTACAGTAGCACAATACTGTGTTAAGAACATGGAAGAGATGCAACTGAGAAGTATATACATGTGAAATGGGTAGGAAAATAAATTCTTGCACAGACGAACTTTCTTGGGCCCTGGGCTGCTTGGGTTTCTAGTAAAAGCAGAGCTTACAGTGAATGGAACTTTCAATTCGCATTCACTGGTTCATTCACAAGAAAGAAAGGAACTGGTTTTGTTTCCCAGCGCTGCCCAGTCCTGCTGGAACGGTTGCCTTGCTGAGCTATGATTTTGGGTGGTGGAAGAAGCAGTTGGGACACTTCAACACTGCACAGTTTACATGCCAATTTTCACTCTTTCTAGGGCAGCTTCCTTGGTAGCAGGAGCTTGCTTTTACCCCAGCAATCCAGAGGTCAGTTTTGTCCTCCCTGAAGTAAAGGGCAGGGCAAAGGTAGTCAAAGAAACAAGGGGGAGATAATCGGTTAGCAGGGGGTCAAGGGCAATGAGAGGCTGAGTGTGTGGTCTGATGTGATGGCAGGTACCAGGGACTGGGTCTATTCCTGGCTTCTCACTGACCTACTCTGACTCAGGGAAACTCACTCGGTCTGTTTCAAACCTCCATTTGTAAGGGGAAGGGAAATACTCCTTTACTGCCACCAGTGCTGCAAGTATAATAGCCCTTATCTGAGGGTTTTCCTTGAGTACTACGATGCTTCTTATCCTCTTTTCCCTTGGCTCTAGTTGCACAGGGTATTGGTGGGCTTAAAGGAGAGAGGGGGTCATCCTTCCTCCCCCCTTTCCCCTTAGTGTTCTTCCTAAAGGGAAGAAAGCATTTTCATGAAAGCAAGGAATATCTTTGCTGCTCTGAATGTGCCTGACCCGGAAGAGGCTTGGTTAGCTGACTCAGCTTCAGCAGCACTGAAATGAAATTAGCAGGTGTTAAGCCTGTGAAATGCAGCATCACTGTTACCCAACTAATAAAGGCCTAATTCTTTTAAGCTGCCTTTTTGGACACATATAATTAAAATTTTGCCAACACATTATGTTGTTCCCTTGGTTTTCCTTATGCCAAAATGAAATTCTTTTTATTGCATTAGCCTTAGTAGCTGCAGGATGCTTGTTATCAAAGGCATTCAAATAGCTATTTTCCTGTTCCTGCAAAGAGCACAGTGCGTTCAGCTCCCTATAGAGCAAGGATGTGCAGAGCTGTGCCTTACTCATGGCAGTAACTGACCACTGGTAGAAGTTAGTTTCTCTGGATGGTTTGAGGCTTCAGATTCAAAGCCTGCAGTACTTTCCTCACCCATTTTAACTGAAACTCTGGAAATCATGTGCTTTGTTTGCCTCTTGTGCCTTCTGGATGGTAAAATGCTGTGGAGGTACAGAAAGACCCATATTCTCTCTTGATGAGTATTGTGGCAAATAGTATTGCATTTTTTTGACTGCTTAAGTAGGGTGACAAACCCTTCTCATGCTTTCCTCATTTAGCCTGTGTGATGTGGACTTTTGTCCATTTCTTTGCTGCAGATGCTGTTGGCAAAAGAGCTTCTAAGGAAACAACTGGGTGCAATGTACTGGGACACCAGTCCCTGCCTCAGAAGACATGTATGTTATCACTCCCCTCGTAACCTTCACCTTTTAGGGTTCCTGTTTTCCTCCCTCATCTTATTTATTTAGCCTATATGTTTTTAGGGCAGGGCATGGCTCTATTCTTCCATGCTGCGTTCAGCACAGCAGAGCCCTGATCCTTCGGCAATGTAGCAATAAATCTCTTGGACAGTTTCCTGTCTTGACAATTATGTGTGCTGAGTCCCATCTTCAGACATTCAGGAACCCAGCAGAGTCAAGTATCTCAGAGGTAACCAGCAAGACAAGAATGAAAACCAGGTCTGCTTTTTGGAAACTAGGGTTTTGATACTGTGTTTATCATTCAGCAATTACCACCAGAAACTACATAACCACATTTTCCATATCTAATGTATTGACATCTTCTGGTAAACTGCCCACTTTGATGGTTTTGATGACTAAGCAAGTGCCGATTCTCTGAAGGTGCTGTTCCTACTTGACTTCTGAGATTACTGACATCAGTTGCTGGAATCAGATTATGTTCACGCATCTGTGAAAGGCCTGTACATCACCAAAAACTAGGTCTTATATAGCTACTGATATAGTAGCCCCCCCCCCCCTTCCAAATATAGCTGACCAGTGCAGTGTTTACACTGACAGACACATGAGGCAGGAGCAGCTCTTAGCTGTGCTACACCCAGTAGTAAGGCATGCTCTGCTAGACTAAAACTGGTCTAATCCCATCAAAATCCCCAAGATGTGAGAGCTCATAGTGCCTAGCTCTTTGCTCTGAGTTTCATGTTTATCTATGAACATGAGAGGGGAAAAAAGCACATGAAGGAAGAATACTCATTACTGCTAGAAAGTGTAAACTATGAGAAAGCTAAAATTGCTTGTTGTTACTAAAAGTATTTGAATTGTGAAGAGTTCTTCCTTGTGAAGGGTTTCTTTGGGTTGCCATGATTTCCTTGGTTCATAGTATTTTCACGCTGATATAACAGTTTGTTGTATAACTGGCTTTTACACATGTCCTATATTTTGATACAAATTGTCTAGCACTACGGCTATTGTAAATGGTCAGCACAGTAAACAAAGCCCACTCGCTGTATGTTGGGTGAAAGGAGCAGATTTGCAGTAAAACAGCTGACAGAGGAAGAGACAGTGTGAGACTGCAGCCCTGAAACATGTCACTGACTTCAGGCAATGCAGATCAGCAGGAGACAGGACTGCAGCAGATGGTCTGAGTTTGATTAATCAAATGTCCTGAATTAAAGCCTGATTGTTTAAAAAAAAAAAAAGTAGGTTAAAAAATAAAAGCAAGCTGACAATGTAAATGAGTGTACTGTCTATCCCTATTATTAACTTCAAGTAACTGAAAGCTGAAGGAATCATTGTTTTCCTGAGAGAGCCCAGCTCATCGAACATTAGTGTGTTTAAACACATTTTTATTTTTTCAGTGTATTTAAATACATTGTAAACATCGTGGGAATTAAGCAAATTCTTTATCTCTGAAAATTAGGCCAATTTTGCATCCTCTGGAAAGGCTGGGCGTGAGGGGCTGGGGACCTGTTGAATGACAGGCAAAGTTGTGCTAAAATACACCCGTCTTGGGAATAGCCCTGGGTCATAAAACAAGCCCATACGTTGTCTGTTCAACCCAGACATACACCAGCCTGTGTTGAATTCAATGTAATTGAGGATTCAAGCCTTCCAATGTGACTTTATTTCCAGAGAGGCAAACCAGACCTCAGTTCTCCATGGCTGAGACTGCATGATTCTTTTTTGCTTTTTAATCATGTGCACATTTTATTATAATTAATCATCATAACAGAAGAAATGGGGAGAGATGACAGAAGAAGTGAAAATCATATTCAGCCCTGAATTTTTTTGTCTCTAAAATAGCAAAAACCACCCAACATCAGGGAGTGCAGAAGTGAATTAAAACTATGGATTGATCATAAGTCCTCTTGGCTATAAGCCAAGAGTGGAGCTATTAATTTGATGCAAATTAATCTATGCAAATTTGCACACTGATTTAATGAAGAGACAGACATGCAATCATTTCATTACTTCTCAGATTTTCAATTAGATTGAATTCAGTAGCTGGCCACCATCACAGCCACTGAGTTTTCCTAAAAGGTTATTTGATGAATATTTATGAATTTGAGACTCTGCTACAGCTGGGCTTAATAGCAAGTATCATATTTTCTGAGTACATGCAAATGATTCTTCAAATATCCTAATGTGGTGATTGATTTACCTTTTTTTTGTCTTGACTGCTCTATCTTTAATCCCAGTTATTACTCTGGCATTCTGGTCTGAGATAAATGACTTGCTCAGGGGTAAGTGACTGTTTTATATTATTACAAACACTGTCTTGTTTCGTGGCTATTTCAGTGAGAGATGTGATGTCCTAAATAGCTGGAAATGTGACAAACCTCACGCAGAGCCCAAACAGATAAAATTGAGACAACCCATAATATTGCCCTGGGCAAAAAAGGTGTCACTTCTACAGATGTCTGAGATTAGAGGAATGGATTCCCTTCTCATTGATTTCTATAATGCTATTTGCCTTGCAATCGCACTTAAGGATGTGTTCAGCTGGAAGTCTGATACTTCCGCTGTATCAGCTCCAGTGAAGCTAGTACGTGCATAAACACTGCCTCAGTTTGAACTGGTGCTTCTGAACCTTATCCAGCTTTTGCTGAAATGAATGGAGCTAAACCAAATTGCTGTAAATGGGAATAAGAGTAGGTCCAACATGTTCTATTCCTGCCTTTCATTGTTTCAGGTTCTCATTTGTTGTAAGGATCCAGAATAGACTGAACCCCTGAATGCACAATACACTCATGTACTGCAGGACCTTTCTGGAGACAATCAGAATCAGCAGAAGCCCTGCAAAATACTAGCTGCCCTCAGGTGGCTTTTACACCCCAATCTGTAGACAGAATGTCAGAAACTTACTGCAGAAAACAATCCATTTGGTGCCATATTGAACAGGGACATCAGCAAAAAAGTGAGCCCACTATTATAGGCACTTTGAATCTGTCTTTTCCTATGTTTATCTGTGTAGGGTCTTATAAAACCTCCATTCACACAGTGTCAAAGCCTCTTCCTGTAACCATTAAGCAAATTGTCTAGCATCTGGCACGAGAGATTCATTGTGTCTCCCTGTATCTTTTATCTGTGCTACAAACAGAATTTGCTTTGGATGCTCCTGAAGTCAGCCTCAAGAAATACTCAGGTGGTACTTTGGTTAGGAGGTAAGGAGGTTTGTGATGCTCTTTAACTCCTGGAGAAAACAATTCTAATGTCTGAGGTCAGTGCCTTGCTGTTTATCAAACTTTAAACTTTGCCTTGGACCTTAGCCTTTTACCAGTGCAATGCAGATGTGAAAGCACAGGTAAATGTGAAAGGAAAATGGTTGTAATTTGTGAGCTTTGTAAAATGAGGTCTTGAACTGCACAAGTCAATATGGAAATAAGGTCTACGTTTTATCTATTCAGAACCAGAACTGGAGAGAGTTGGCAAGCTAGAGTAAAAACATACATATCGCTTAGTAAACGGTGATGGAGGTGACAACTGTAACTTCAAAACTGGTGTCATTGGCACCTTCTGCCAGACCCTTTGGTACGCTAGTTAAACAAGTTTTGTTGCCCTTTGGTTGACACCCACGTATATTACAATTACTCACACATAACCACAGAACTGGCTCACTCTACCTGAGCAAGAGTATCTTCTGCATGAAAAGCCAGAAGAGCAGGATATATCTAGAAAGACAAGAAGCAGTGATAAAGAAGTGTTGACTGAAGTAGGCTGCACCTCCTTTTAGGTTTCACTCTCCACTGGAGGCAAGGTGTTAAATTTATTAATTCCTACTGTAACATATATTATTTTGCATCTGCCCACTGACCTCTGCCTGGTATCCAAACTATGAATTAAATCTTGTTTTGTGCTGGAGGAATTTAGCCGGGAAAATGGGAAAGCAGCAGACTTCAGAAGGTTAGGGGGTTGACAGGACATGGAAGGCCTGTTCCCATGCTGCTGAGAGAGAGTCCTATTCTTTTTAGCTAGCAAAGAGACCAGTCACTATTCAATTAATGGTCCCTGAAATAAAGTACTTATAAAGTCTCTGCAATCCCTTTACTCAGCAAGGTCAAAAGAGTGCCGTTTCCATTGCGGCCTGTTTCTTGCACTAAATAAACACCTGCAGGTTATGTCAGGCAGGACTCAGCTGCTCTGTGAGGAAATGCTGCAGGATTTCAACACAGGGGCCTGGATTGCCTGGGGAGAAAAGCTAATTCAATATAGGCTTTGGGGAAGCTCATAGCAAATGTCATTGGCAGGGTTTGTCTATACACTTATGTAAATCAGAGTACGTGTGGAGGAGGTTTATCAAACTAGCATAGTAATAATATTACCAGCAAGTGAGCTAAGACTGAGCCATTGTAGGGAGGCTGGGCTGAGGACTGCAAAATTTGACTCACTCCATTAAGATGTTTCTGATTTCCACACCAATTTATTTGCATGATGTCTGTGTAGCTGAGCATCTAATCATCTCCTGCTTATTCATATTTTTCCCCGTTCTGGAGATATACTCCCTGAGCTTTTTCTTTAACCTAACAAAAGGAGCTTTCATCACTACCTAGAGACGAAACCATACAACTCATCTGAGAGGCGTCGCTACTTACAGTGCTATTATATGACAGCGTGTGATGCTTCCACACTTAACTGGAAAGCTCGTCGAATGCCTCATTGCCTTTCTGAAAATCACCGTTCTTCTGAGAAGTGGTGACAAATGACCATCACAGGGCCCATGGAACCGGAGCAGAAACTGCAAAACTCGGTAGAAATTAATTTCCCGAAATAACAGACTAAAACCCACACTTGCACAGCTTAATACGTTTCAGCCATTGGCAGTGCCTCTGTCTCCCTTATAGGCTGCAAACAGCTGAAGAGTCTCTCCTGTGCTGATCTCGGAGCTGGTGCTCTTTGCTTTTGTGGCTCACTGAAAGGGCACAGCACATCCATCTTGGTGCCAAGACAGACGTTCCCTGCGGGCCCTTCCTCCAGGAGTGAGCAAACACCGCTACAATCCCATATTACCTTTAAAAAGCAAGGTTGTACAAGAAACAGGATTGCCTTGTCTAAGAGACTAGGAGATGGTTTTGTCCTCAGTTGTGCTACTGGCTTGTGCTGGAGTTTCTGGCATATCTCTGCACTGCTGGCGGGCGTCCTTCCCTTGCGCACACAGGCTGGGCCACCATGTGTGGAAAGAGGCCTTGAATTGGCCAGAAGGCTTCCTCAGAGCTAAGGAGACTGATGAATGTAAACCTTGTAAGGGAGGAACAGCCCTCTGGGATGGAGGATATCTCTGTGTCCTCACAGATAAGGCACCACTGGCTTTACCTGAGGTAACTCTCCTATTGCCATTTCTGGTCAGTCCTGTTATCTACTACCAGAGCTGCCCTCAGGAGGAAGGCACTGCCTCACTCCTGAGAAAAGGGAAAAAGGGGGCAAGAAACAGGAAAAAGGTGCTTTTCCTGCACAGGGAAGGCCTCTCTCCCCCAGGCATGGTGCTGAGACGGTGACTCCAAGGAACTATAAAAGGCTGTTCTCCCCTGCCCCCCTCAAAATGGCTTCCCCCCTGCCTAGGGGCCAGGAGGAGGTCTGCCCTTTGCCATGACTGGACCACTGTGGCAGAGTGGTGCCATGTCCTGCCTGCACTCCCCACCATGCTTTCAGCACCCTCTTGGTGTCAGGCTTTGAACGCTGAGCAGGGCTGGCCAGGCTGTGCCCATCCTCTTCCCTGCTCCCTGGTGGGGGTGTGCCATGGGCCTGGGTCTGGTGCTGGGAGCCTTGGGCAGGCCCAGCGCTGGCAGGGTGGCTGGTGTAGCCATGGAGAAGCTCTTCCCCATGATGCAAACATACAAGCAAAACCTTTTATTTATTTAAAAAAAAAAAAAAAAAAAAAGCGCTGCCTTTAGTCCACCCTTGTACTCCTGTGCCCAGGCCCTGGCTCCTCAGCAGGGAAGCGGAGGTAAGCGTGGCTCTCCATGGCAGCCCCTTGCAGTGGGGGAGAAAAGTGACTGTCAAATGGCCCCTAGAGAACACCTGGAGCTCAAGGTGCTGGGAAATCATCTGTGGCCACTCTGTTGTGTGAGAAGAGCATCAGACATGGCAGGTAGGCTCTGGATTGCTGTGTGGAGATGTTCCTACTTCAGGATCTGACCCTCCACTCTCCTGGCACTGCCTGTATTTTCCAGGTGTTTCATTCCCTGTCCCTGGCTGCAGAGTAACGCTGTGCCTGTTTTGTTCCGCTTCCTCTGCACCCACGTAACCCGCTCCAAACTGCCCCTGAGCAGTGAGATGGCTCCATTTGTTGTCTCTTAATATTGGGTCTTTCAGCCATCCTGCAAATAAATCTCAGAGGGAAATCAATATTTCTCACCCTTAGCACATTGATTTACATCACCTTTCTGATGATGGCTCCTGTAACAAATGCAAAAGGACTTTTAAAGACTTGTCTGAATGCAAATGTCTTCCATGTGCAAATACAGCAGTGGGGAATATATGGTCCTGAACAAACTTGCAAGGGGCATTGCAGACTCGTGCAGGGCTGGCTTTTGTGCTACTGAATGCACGTGCATGTTTTAGAGATGCAGTCCATTGTCTGGGAACAAGCAGTAAAACAGTGGGATGCTGCCTCAGCATGTGGGTTAAAATGGAACTAGGATGGTGACATGGTGACAATACATGATGACAACAACAAAAAAAAAAAGATAGCGACAAGGTTTCAACCTTGAAGCATTTTGCTTCAAGGGAAGAGCAGAGCTGAACACAAAGAAGTAGCACATGCCATACTGTGCTTTTGAGTTGCCTGTATATTGGTGCCAGGCAGCTGGATGCCTTGACTCTGTGTGTGAGCCTCAGTCAGCTGGTTACAATGCCAAAATATTGGCCTTTTAGCTTAAAAGGCTGCACTGAAACTCCCTGCTCTAAGATTGGCCCAAGGCAAGGGCAGAAGCTGCAGAAGTAGCTGGGATCAGATCTGGAGCCACAGAGACAGGCCCTGTCTTAGTGTTGGAGCAGCATGCTTGATACTTGCCCACACCCCAAAGCCCTTCAGTGACTTGAAAGCTACCCAGGATTGTGAATCTGTCTGTTCTTTGAATTGGCTACATAGAAAGTGTAACTTGCATTGTTAGGAGGTGCATGAAATCTAGTATCTGCTTAGTCACAGTAAACCTTCATGTTAATGGCTGCCTCTTCATTTTGGAAAAATACAGCAGGTAGCTGATATCTCCCTTCATATGTCAAAGCATCCACCAAAACGACAAGCTGAAGTCACCAGTCAGAGGAGTTGTAGGGACTTTACAAGATGCTGTTCTGTGACCATGGCAGAACAGCATCAGATCATCTGTGTAAGCAGCCAGAGAAAAGCACTGGCAGCACAGTCTTGAGAAAATGCTGAATGCAGAGTTTTGCTGGCTAAAATGGGACTTGGAGTGCTCTCCTGCTGCTTCATTCCTGGTGTGTAAAGGGAAACAAGGCTTTGTATATAATTTGAAAGCAAGCGGGATTGTGTCAAAGATATCGGACTCCGCCATTAATTATTTCTCCAGACTGGAATAACCCATGGGAGTCAGATTTTTAGCCAGCTCCTCCAGGCAGGCAGATAATACCATGGAATGTTCATATCTGATGGAAGTGGGTATCACTCTCTGGATGTTACACTGATACACACCAGTAAAGAAACTGACAAAAATAAAAAAACCAAATTCCGTTGGAGTTGAAGCTGAGCAGTACATGAATTTAAATAGCTGCTTTAAGTTAGTATATTAAGTCTGGTATATTAAATACATCAATTTCTTGCTCCATTACTTTAAAACAATCAGTAATGACGACTATGAATTAGAGTTTGAAAAAAAAAATGCTTTTGAATCTCATGCAGTTTGGCTCAAACTGATTCCTTGTCTAAAAGGGTAGATATGATAGTTCATAGATTGCAGGGATTGCTGAGGTATACTATATAGTTGCTTTAAAGAGCAGCATTTCAGAGCTGTTGGGCTATACATCTGCATTGCTGCATTCTGTCCATGAGATCCCATTAGGGCAGTTTCCAGTATTTTTCCAAGCTTCATCTCCAGTAAATCTGCTGGTCCTTGGGGAAGAAGGTGCAGAGGAGAATAATTTCTTATGTGTTTATACAGTATCTACCACTGCAGGACTCCAGTCCTAACTGAAGTCTTTGGGTACTGCCACAGCATAAATAATAAATCTTCCAAATGTTGCTGTTTAAAAGCCATTTAGGAGATTGTGCAGAATGTCTGAGTCCTACTGTGCTAATTCACTGAGGCAAGGGATTTACTGTTGATTATTTCAGAGGATAGGTGTTTCGCCCATAGTAAGAGCTGGGCTTTTAGTGGCGGTGTCATTATTCTCTTGAAGACCTTAAACTGGACTAGAGGTACAAAACCTAGACATTGGCCTGGACTTCCCCCAGCTCTAAGGCTGTATTGGGTTGTGTGACCTTGTTGGGTCCTCAGATGTCATTTGAAATGTAACATGCTGGGCTCTGAGCATCTTCTTAGACCCAGCAGGAGCAGAGGGTTGGGGTCGCTCAGGACCTCATTCACAGGCAGATTCATCAGTGCATTCTAATGCTTTTAGTTCAATATGCAGAGTGTTTGTTCCTTGAAGAAAAAAGAAAATTCTGTCCAAGAGACAGAATTTGTAATTACTGTTTGTATTTCGAATAAAATTGGCACCTTTTGACTTGAATGACCCTCTATGCAAAGATGCTTTCTCACACCAAACAGCATGATTTCCCATCAATTCTCAGAAAAAGCACTACTCAATCAAGGCACCTCTAACTGCATGGGAGAACAGTGCTGAAGCAATGGTACTTCCCTTGGTCAATAAGCTGGGTTTACTGTGCACATTTGATATTCCAGCCATAGTCTCATTTTCATACTTAAAAACCATGGATTTTCCCAGCAAGAAGTTCTGCCTTACCATAGATCTGCTGTTGCAGCTGCCCTCTGTCCTCCAGCTCGGCTCCCAGTCCCAGCAAGTGCCTCAGAAAATGTAATATTTAAAATAGAACAGTTGTATGTGCATCAGTCCATACCAATTATATTTATAAGCTGCCACTGCTCTGGGCATGTACGAGGACAGGCATGGCACTGAAGAATGAAAGGAAATGCCTCAGAGGCTTTAAAGCTTGCAAACACCTCGACTGTAACTTAAATATCGGGAAATGTGCTTCATAGGGCAGTGTGCGATCTCTCTGCACTGGCACACAATTGCAGGATTTGTCTTTTCTGTATTCATGAAGAGCTCTCTCATTATCTCACATTTATTTCTTATTACACTGATTTATGATTGGGTTTTAATTAACTTCTCTTGTCTGGAGCCTACCTGTATACTTAATAGATCCTTACAATCTAGACCTAACACATTCACACTGGTGGAAGTTGTGCATGGAAATACCTTTGTAGCCACAAGCTTTAATTAATAAAGGATTAGATCCTTTAACAGAGCAGTTAGCGAGGAAGATCTCAGCTTTTGTGTTACAGAGGAGGTGAATGACTTGTTCAAGGTCTCTTCTGAGCTCTGATGTCCCAACACCAAATCAGCACTGTGGTCCTCAGATTCCCATTCCCCTGGGCTGGGTACACTGTACTTGTGGACACATCCTGTTGTCCAGGCAGGTTGGCTTTGTGGCTGCTGTTTTTCATCTTTGTGATACTCAGCGGGTCTAGTGAGACCTCAGAGCTGACTTGACTTTGGAGGCTGCTGGGACGCCACAGCAGACAGAGGAGAATGGAAAACTGCTGACAGTGTGGGACTGTTGATGTTGTGTAAGGCCGCCATGCATTTCAGTCTGAGAGTGCTGACTTGCACTGCAGTCAGAGATATATAACAGTGCTATGAGTTAACTTTGAGGTGACATCAGACTTTTAGTTTAGTATGGCAGTCCCTCAATTTTCTAATAAATTTGGGTCAACACTGGTTTTTTGTGGGATAATTAAGGTTGATCCATTCTGCAGGGCAAGCAGGAATAGAATTCATTACTGTGTGGGGAGGTCATAGAGGGTCAAGATGGAGAAATATCTGTGTCCTGACCACTGCTGTTTAGTGCTGCATCCTAATTGATACATGAACTATGTAAATGCTGACAGGTCAGGCTCTGCATTTTATAGAGCATCAGAACTGATGAGGCTTTCTTTGAAAAGTTACCTTACTGTGCTGCATGCTGCGGAGAGAATAGGAAAATGGGATTTTTAAGTATTGTTCATTTTTAATTCATGGCAAATTCTTTTTATGATCTTTATGCAGCACTCGGCCTGCTGAGCATGGTGATTGCCTCTGTAAACAAAATACTTGCAACACAAATAAGACAACAGTCTCCAACCTTCTTACCCCCTTCACCCCCCGTAGTGCTAGGTGCTGTACAAAGCAGTCATGAAGCAGAGAAGTGACGGTTTCTTATGACTGCAAACAACATAGGTGCTTTGTAATAGGATTTATTAGCTTGGGCTTGGGGTCAGGCAAGTGCAGCTTCTTGTTCTGGAGCTAAAATCAAAGGCCACAGAGGTCACTATTTTACACTCCCTCGGGTGTGGACTTTCTTTTTTTAAGGAGAGAAACCTGATCTAAAGCACTGTCTCCATTCTTCTTCCATCCACCTGGGCTCCAGGATTCTGGGTAGAGTGTCGCCATGAGCACTACTGCCCTACACAGGAATAGAAAATAGGTGCATCTCATAGCTGAGTTGGGCTCTTGTACGGCACTCGCGCTGAAATGCCAACCATGTCGGGAGGGGGAGATATATAAATACAGGGCTTTGTTTGTAGAGCTTTGACTTGCAGGATCGTGCTCAAGTCCCATAGCCTGAGCACTCTGCTAGAACAAATTGCTCTGAGAGATCTCAGTGTCTTTCATTTTACTATGATTGGAGGAATGCCAAGTTTTTTTCGTTCACTCGTAGCAAAAAACTTATCTGACCTCAGGGCTTTACAAAGCACAATGAGTTAGAATCATCCAAGAATGAGACCTTCCTATGAAGCAAACTACATATTCATTTGTACAAATGATGTGGTGACAGAATTCCTACTTGTAGCATTGATAATTTTTGTGATAGGCCCTTCACCACTACTTCCCATCAATGCTAAAGCTGGGGAACATTGTTATGCACAATGAGAGAGGCAAGAAGTGGATCTCTAATTATGAATACCATTAGGGAGCAGAAGCAAAGCACCCAGGGTTGTTTTAAGTATAAAACAATGGAAATCGTCACTCAGGCTCAGACAACACGTGTCTGTTACTGATATTAGAATTGTTAATGTAAACATGTCATGGTTTTCCTTTGTGATAAGGATAATGTGCAAATAAAAATAAAAAAAAATCATTTCAGAGAATGCTTGAAATTCTGGTTCCTCCAGGCAGAATTCTTCTGGTGGGCCCTGGTCTGCCTCTTGGACACTGGTATTGTGGTCGTTGAAACAGCAGAGCAGCAGACTGCCTGGGATGGCAGTCTGCCCATTGTATAAATTGATTTAATGAAAGATATTACCTCTCCCTGCAGACTTTGCTTTACTTCTAGTCTTAGACCATAATGGCTATGGTACTTCTGTGCTTGGAACTAGAGTGGAACACTTACAGTCTAGTTGAGAATAAATTTAGTTTGAGTGTGAGGGGATTTCCAAGCATGAGAGCTGCAGGGATCTGGAAAAGGCTCACAATAAATAGAATGTAGGCAAGGCACCTAAAGTAGCCATAAATTGGCATTTGATTAGTATCTGAAGGACTGTATGACATGGGAGCATGTGATAGCAGAATTGTTGTGATGGCTCAAGAGATCATCTGCAGTCCTAAGGGAACGTGAGTTGAAATAAAGAGATTGTGTAACATCAATGAAGTGGGAAAAATCTGTATGAGGAACATCAGCAGATTTACTATCCAATGGTTTCTATTTAATTATTGATAGTAATCCAAGTACTGCTTACTGTATCTTGTACTATTTTACAGTGTTTTCCTCTGTGTATTGAATGTCTGATTTACTAAGAAACTATATGCCTTGGAGTTGTGTAAGAACAATGAATGTATTCATCAGCTTTCATGTAAAGCAGCTGTAAGATCTCACTGAGGAGGGCTTCTAGAAAGAGTTAAGCTGGGGGATAAAGGGGAATGTAATAGAATTATACATAAGATTGGCACTTCCGTCTAATGTACTACATAGCTGTGTTGTAAGGTTGGTTGTTTTGTTCTCTCTCTTTGCATGCTTAGAACTTACAAAACGATTTCAGAAATTCAGTGTCCATACCTACAGTAAAATTTTGGCTCCCACTGAGGCACTGTATGAAGGAGCCAGGGTCTTGAATGAAGTGCTGTGCTCAGCACTTTCTCCTTAGGTCTGCCATGGAGCAAAGCCGTTTGTCACAGTCAGCCAGGAGGAACGGGACGCAGATGAGTGCTGTGGCCTTCCTAGCTTCCCGATGCCTGCAGTGGGAGGGTGATTGGCTGCAAGCATTTTTGGTAGTTACAGTACACAGGGAGTGCAGTGTTTTGAATTCTGCAGCAGTTTCTTCAATAGGACTGGATGTGGGATGGCATGATGCAGGACAATTTCGCATGAAAAAACTTATCTGGGTTGCCAGACTTTTGCCCAGGATAAACAACCAGAGAGCATTAGAATATTTCTGTAAGTTAACCTCTGACAGTGGCATTGCTGGAAGTACCAGCAAAAACACTCATCCTTCCTCTGCACCTCATTGCTTCATTGATCTGCACTGGTAAGAGGAAGATTTCTTTCCTTAAGAAAGGAAATGCTCCAGAGGCTCAATATACATGGTTCATTGTGATAGGAAATACTTTATGCAAATATTATAAAATTGCAGGTTTAAATTCTTCCTTGAAATCTCATCTGAAGGGGCAGGTCATGATGGCATGGCTGCTAAAATAGAAGCTAACAAAGGATGGAAGACCTCACTGCTTGAGCCTCGCCAGAGGAGTATGTGTGCTCAGAAGAACAAGCAAACAAAAGCCCTTCCCATGTACTACATGGGTCTGAGCTCTGAACTTGGTCTACTCTTTTTGATGGCTCGAACGGGCTTTGGATCAACCCGTGTGAATGGGAATGTATTCCCAGCCATTATATAGCAATACTCTGGTGAGCTACTGCTTACCAGTAGAAGTTAGGGAGCCATTGCAAACAACTGGATGTGCACAAGATAGTGTCTTACGCTGTCCTCAGTTATCATTCTTCTCTTGTTGTAAATGCATCTGAAGGGTGTGATTTCCATTTAGAGTACACTGTAGAACCAGGTCAAACATGAGGAATTCATTTTTTACCTGTCTGGTAACCTAACAGATCATGTAGTTCGATCTTTATGAAATTGTCTGACTAGATGCAGTGCTCTTCGTAAAGCAGAGGATTAGGAACTATTTAGACAAAGAAGCAGAGGGGTGTATTAAAACACAGTGATAAGAATAGTTGCTTACTCTAGCTTTACAGAGAAAATGAAATAAATGGGAAAAGTGTTACTTATTTGACTGTGAATGTGGGAATTTAGTAATAATTGGAAGAGTAATTCCTTGATAATGATGCTGTAATTATTCTTTCTATTACAAGCGGTAATGCTGTCACTACTACATTGCTCAAACTCAAATCCATGGGGAAGCTCTGTAGGGTGAGCAGTGATTGAAGGTTCCACATTAAAATAATTACCCTCAATCTTAAATTTAGAGTATGTGAGATATATATAATGTTTACTAGATTTCTTAAGGCTCCTCTTGCACAAAGATATTTCTCTTATCTGCACTGGGCTCTGGTTATTTTATTCTTTTTACAATAGTTAATCGTTCAGGACATGTTTAAGGATGATATTCAGAAATAAGAGTCTCAGCATTGTTAGAATGGTGACAACCGATAAATGAGAGGCTTATTTCTTATCTATAATATGTATCGTTCCTTATCCAGAGCTTTTCTGTTCCTGCCGCCTCTTTGAGATAGGATTTCAGCATCTTGGCTGAAACACACAGTGGCAATGTGAGAAATATGACATAGGGAGGTGCAACAAATGCTAATCCAGGTCTCGTTTTGATTCTGAAAGCCCTGGTGAGAGGGCAGGGAATGTGAAGGACTGTGAGAGCGCCCTTCTGTTTATAACATGGAAGGGAGAGCTATGGAGTCAGGCTTCCACACAGGCCTCCTCTCTGCTTTTGCACCTGTCTCACTGACCCAACGCCACTTCCAGAACTTCCTATATACTGTTAATCCAATTCTCCCGGAGATGAGGACCCTGCTTGTATCCCGTATTTTAACTAGTATTTTCTGTACTACTTAAGAGTCAGTTCTTTGACAGCCAGAATGAGGCACGTGGTTGTCATGTACAGATATGCCTCAGTGTAGCAGACACCAGGGAACGTCACTGAAATGCAGTGAGAAGATAAGGTGCTTTCCTCTCCTTACTCACTTTTTCTCTGCGGTGTTCTTGGTCATAACTGGGAGCTGCACCACTGCTATGCCCTGCCCGTGGCTTGTCTTTCGGTGGAAGACTGTGCTGACATAAGGCTTAATGCTCACGGTCAAGGATTGCTCTTAACTTGTAGGAGCAATTTTGAAGGAGGGTTTTATTCTGGCTATTGGCTATTTCTGTACCAAATGAAGGGGAATGAAGCCCCCAAAATAATGTTTGGTTAAGCTAACTGGGTGTAAATTAGGTTGCCATAGAAAAACACAACTCACTCAAACTCAAAGATGAAGGAGCAGCGGGAGACAGACCGTCTCCTTTGGAAGCACTGGCAAAGCTTCTGAACTCTGTTTCTTCATGAGGTCCTGAACAGGGATTGCTGGCTGCGCCCACTGAGGCTTGGATCCCAGGGTCCCATACGAGGGTGATGGCTGGCCCTGCTGTGGACCCTAAGGACTTCTCCCTGATCTCTCACTGCTCTTAAGCTCAGTGACAATCTTAGCTCCTTACTGAGCTTGTCCCAGTTAACTGAAGTTGGGGATTTGTCAGGATTTTCCTCTGGCAGAGAATTTTAGTCTTTGCTCTTCACACATATTCTCCTTTGTAGAAGAGTACAGAATCTCTTTTCTATTTAAGTATAATTTTGAACATGTTAATGATATTGGCAATTACTCAAAGAAAAACATGTAATCAATGCTTGTTAGTCTGTGAGGTGATAAACTTTAAAAATACAGTCTGTGCGTGCCTGGAATTTATTGCTTCAGGCAAGGTGATAGCTTCAGCAGTGCCATTTCCACAGACTGTGCTGTGCATTTATTTTCTCATTAGCATCTCGTTTCTATTGTATATTTTGAACAAAGGTAACCTTGGAGTAGGAACACATTCCTTTCTGTCAGGAAGAACTTGTGATGCTGTTTCAAAGGTGCATGCATGATTGAGCAGCAATACATCACAAGAAGCTCTGCAAAGAAGATAATTCTCCGTGGGCTGTAGTAGAAGAAAAGAAAAATCCATTTTTTTTAGATTACTGTACTTTGTTTGTGGGGGAGGGTTAATTTATGTGTGTTGTGACAAGCGCTCTCAGATGGCAAGTAGACTGTTTGTCAACTCATAACTATCATTCTCCAAAATAGCAAAGATTCGACGATTTGCATGTTAGTAGGTTTTGATAAAAATTTATATTCCTTTTAAATGAGGGAGGCTGTTGTCAGTGCAAATTCTTTAAAAAAACAAAAATCCAGATTGATTTTAATAGATCAAGAGACGAATTTGAAACTGAGTCTTAACTTTCCACTGCAGCATCCATTGCACAGTGTAAATCCCTTGGTATATTGCTAGCATTTAAAACATTCTTAGGATGCATACAGAGCTGGAAGTTCAGAGTAGCCACATTTCTGAGGATGGAGGAGAAGACATGCTGGGGAAGCGAGGGAGGGCAGTCATGTGGCAAAGCACTGAGCTGCACCCTGGAAGAAGAGGAGATCCATGGCGGAGGGAGACGGCTATCTGATGAAGAACGTCAATAAATATCAATGGGAGACCTGGAACTGGGCTTCTCGGGTGCTCCTGTTTTGAAAGCATCTGCATTGCAGCAGCATCTCAGAACATTAGATCCAGCCCAAAGAGGTAACTAGGAGTCCTTTCTGTAGCTTGGACCAGAGCTAGGATAATAACTGCTACCCAGCACAGGAAAGACCCATTCCCATCCCCAGAAACCACAGGGCATAGTTAGAACAGGTAAGAGGAAAAACACTGGTGGAAGAGCCAAGTATCGACCAGGATGCTAATCCCAATACTCTAGTTTTACAAAACATGAGACAAGATCTCATCTCTGCTTAACCTCAGACCTGTCTGCTCCAGCAGAACTGGGTCCCCACATCAGAGGTGAGCACTGACTCAGTGGAGTGTCTTCTGCTAAAACCCCACCACTAGCTGGAAAACCTCTCATGTTTGGGACATTCATCAGCGTAGGGGCAGCTGTCTTTAATGCTGCCAGGTTTTTGACTTAATGTGCCATTGCTGCAGCTAACAGTGCCGTCCACACTAGCTCTCTGGGTGCACCCTCAGTGGCCTCCTATAGACTAGCTGAGCTGTCTCAGGAAAACAGAAGCACAGACGATGAACTGTGGAAAGAAAATAATATTTCTTCAGCTTTCTGTTCTCGATGGATTTTAATCATAGCTGAGATGCTCTATCCATGCTGAGGACACTGTGTGCTGAGCATTAGGCTGAGTACAAACAAGCTGTTTGGGCTCGTTCTGCTGCAAAGCAAGAGCAGCGCCTGGGGAATTCCAGAAATATTAAAAGGCTTGCACCAGCCAAAGCAGCTGGATCGTGGCTTTCAGCTCTCAATGTAAGCAAGTTGTGGTGTTGGCCCTTGCTCTTGTGTTTTTATGGTGATGGAGATAGGACAAGGAACTGACGCCCTGGAGTTTCTCACTTTTGGGATTTTTCTGCGATAGCAGGTTTGAATCCTCAGCCTTCCTAGGGCACAGGAGTTACAAGAACTTGCTTCAGTGGAAAATGGGGCTGCTCAGTCCTGTGCCAGGTTGATCCTAAAGGGTAAACCTCCATCAGAGGAGTTACTGTTTTAAGGATAAACTTCTGGTGTGAAGCACTGTATAATCACAACACAAAAAGATGGCTCTTGGCTTCAGGAGCATTAGCTCCGTAGTCAGCTACAGCTGTTCTGGCTCGAAAGATCATACTAAACACAATGTCTGTTTCTATTCATAAAACTTGATGTTTTTTGAACAATACAAACTTTCATGTGTTTGAAAGTGCCTTAAGTTGGTAATAATGATGAAATGTAAAGAATCATCCAAAATTTTTCTGTTTACTTCTACAGTATAAACAGCTTTATTCAGTAGCTCCTGCATGGGGTATTCAAGATTTTTTTTTAACTGACAACAGAAATCCACATATGGCTCAGAAAATTGTTGGCATGGTCTTCTGTGAAGTTTGTTAAAACTGTATGATAGACATCTTGTTATTTAAAAAATCCTTTTCATTTCAAACAAATTTATTCTGTGGTTTAAAAGCTGAGTTTTAAAAGCTAATTGGACAAGGCCAAGGATATAATTAGATTTGTACTTGTACAGAATAGTCCTCTAAGACTATTCTGTAACAGAACTCTGAGTCTGAAATTGAAGTTTGTCAGAATACCACAAGGGGGGCGGGGGGGAGAAAAAATTGCCATACACTCTAAGTGACAATTCCAGTTGTACCATGAGGTTCCCATATCTAAGGCAAAGATGATACGGTGCCATTACTTACCATCCACCTTGTCAAGACTTCTTCCTCCCTCCTCTCCCAGGGGTGATGTTGACTGCCAAAATCATTGGACCTGCTTGTGGTGTTTGTAGGATTAAGAAGGTTAAACCAACATTTGGTCACTCACCAAAGGCTGATGTTCATAGCTGTTAACAAATTCATTCAGTAGTCATATTCTTTCTGAGCATCAAATCAATCACATCTTTAAGAGGAACAGAAAATAATTCATTTAGGAAATAAGAATCTTCATAAGTAGCCTAAACATTTGTTTTTTGGGGTTTTTTAGGGAATTTAAATTCTCTCCTTCCCTTACATAGAAGAGTTTCAAAGGAGCACCTTCCAGTCTTTTTGCCCTTGCTTCCTTGTAAAGTCAAAGATGAACAAAAGCTTGCTGAAGACATCCTACAAAAGTAAAACCAGTCAAATCAGGACAAGTTCGGTTTTTTTTACTTTGTTAGGTGTGTAACATTATGATTATTCAATATCTTTATTGATGATCTGGA